>NW_026126995.1:0-68484 GCF_943737965.1 Phodopus roborovskii
GATTCACATTTGTTAGAAATCATCAGATATTTCCTTATAATGGATATGCATTCCTAAAAGATCTGATAAACAAAGCAATTAAAATCCTAGGATAATATATAATCATCCAAAGCAAACACCATGCTCCCTAGAATAAGCCTGAAAATGTTATTTTGAAGTCCAAAAATATGGTGCAAGGGGCTATCCAGCACAAGAAAAATGAAAATATAAAACCAAAACAGCAACAGACAGTGGCTTACTAAAAGGAACTTTTACAAGACATCACAGATAACTGGAATTCACACTGTAGACCTCTAGACACTCCTCTTTGCTATACAGAGACCCTTATCAAACAGCAGAAAGCCCAGTCATGCAACCTCTGTTGGGCTGAAAATCGATCGTGTGTCAGGATCTGGGAAGCAACAGGCTGGATGGATGTTTATTCGGAGAGAAATCACCTTACACAAGAAACAGATGATCGCCACAGGTTCCAGTTTCAAGGATGCTTCAGGATGCTCTGTCTCCAACCAGTATGTAAGAACACTAGCTGGGGTCAGGCACCCATCCCTGCCTCCCACTCCCTGAAGGTCAGTGTCCACACCTGTCCCCACCCTGCACTGGGCAACAGGTGGCAGGCAGGTGGATATCGATCACAATTCCCCATTTAGTCTAAAGAAGAGATTTAGGCTTGACTACATTGATGGGAGCTGTTCTGAGAGAGAGCAGTTTGTTCATTATTCACAAACACCACACGCACCCTTTTCTCTCTACTGTCCTTTTCTTAAAATGGATTACTTCAGATCACTGTTTGCAATTATAAACACTGGTTCAGGGTTTTGCTGAATATATGATCAGAGATCAAGCTTTTTTTTTTTTTTTTTTTCTGTTATTTAAGGGCTCAGAACCATTGTTGGCAGCTTTCAAGTAACAGATGTTTACCAAGGAAGGGGAAATTCCAGACCAAGTTTATTGCGAATATTGTAAAACTGCTCAATACCAAAGTCAGCTGACAAGGCCCAGCATATCATTCATATATATATATATATGAGTGTGTGTGTGTGTGTGTGTGTGCGTATGTGTGTGTGTGTGTGTGTGTGTGTGTGTGTGTGTAGAAAGTGTCATAACTGAAATCATAACCCAGGAGAAGCAGTTGAACAAGGGCTATGGTGTCATTACTTATGGGTAGCCTGAGAGGGAGAAGGAAAGGGAATCAGCAGGAACCTCAGGTGCAACAGAATGGCTATAGACCCTGGGAAGACAAGATACCTGAGCCTGAGAGCAACATTTTTGTTTTTTGTGTATTTCAGATGACTGCTGTTAGGCAGTCTGCCTTCCTGCCTCTGAAGGGCACACAAACTTGGGTGAGGCTGCCCAGCTCTCAAAGTGCAGGCAGCAGAAGGCTGGCTGTGATTTGCTTTGACAGAAGTTACAGGTTATAGTCCTTGATTCCTTGAGAGGTTATTAGGTACACTGCAGCAGACAAACACATACAGACACAAACACACACACTCACACACACTCACACACATATATATATATGTATATACACATACACACACACACACACACACATATATATATATATATTACTTACATCAGTAACAGAGATGAAGCCAAAGGAGCCAGCTTCTGGGTCTTCTTCCCACATACCAAGAAGGACAATGGCTCATCAAAACAGGCAGGTTACCAGCAACAAGAGTTGTGAGATACTCACTATTGGGAAGTCAAGCCTAGACCCCCTCTCCTAGCAAGTAGTTTTGTATTTTGCAAGTCCAAAAGGAGAAGGGTGTCAGTGGGAGAGAGCTTTAGATGGTTTCACATACTCCTGTTGTCTGAGGGAATCAGAAGGCAGCCTTACAAGTCTGAGATTAGCAACATTAACATCTTGTCTGTAAGAGCCACTCTACCCACCCACCCACTGTCATTGCTAGGAGAAGTACTATTAACAAACTCTAAAAACAAACAAAATAAAAAAAAATACAAAGAAAAGCACCCAAGAAATGAAGGCACTAAGATCAAGATTTCCAGCCAGTCTACCAATTATAGCAAGACCCTGTCTTTAAAAATTAAATAAAACCTATATCCAGTCAGTGGTGGTGCACACCTTTAGTCCCAGCATGCAGGAGGCAGAGGCGAGGATCTCAGAGTTTGAGGCCAGCTGAGTCTACAAAGTGAGGTACAGTGAAATCAGTGACACTCAAAAACCCCAATGCACAACAACAACAACAACAAAAAAGCCATGTGCAATAAATGGGCTTGACATTGAATTGCAAAGACCTAGTCCAGGAATTTGTTTTTGTTTGGCCCAGGTCCAATTAATGCCTAGGTTTAGCAATCCAGGCACAATCCTCATCCCCATAAAGAGGGTACATTCCCAGTATCCTCACTCCCCAGATGGACCCAGCAAGGTGTTCTCCAGTGCTAACATTCTTCTTTCCCACCCCCATCCTATGCCTTTGTCCTTCCTGGTTTCACCTCCTGTACTTAAACCAAATCTCCAGGATTTGTGACAAGTCCAAATAGAAACCTGACCCAACATCCCTAGTAAAGAACTCTGGCACCAGCACTCAATTTAAAAATTGGGAAAGAAGGCGTGGTGGTACATGCCTCAATCTCCTCAGCAGTCAGGAGGCAGAGGAGAAGGCCAGCCTGGTCTATAGAGCAAGCTACATAGGAAAAACCCTGTCTTGAATCGCCACAAAATAAAACCCAAAACACACACACACACACACACACACACACACACACACACACACACACACACCACACACACACACACACACACACACACACACACACACACACACAAATGGGATGAAGAAAAGGCAGATTCTGCTTAGCCACTGTTATCTCAGATGTCCCAGAAACATTTAGATGCATCCAGTGCACAGGCAGCAAAATGTGCTCAAAATCAGGTCCAGGGACTATAAAGGTATAAAGGAGACCAAATTCTCAAATGCCATGCTAGAAGTCCTTGTCTGAACTGCAAGCTCTAGTTGGGAATGAACGAAAACCATCTGGGTAGACCTTGGCTTCCAAATTCCCCTGAACTCTGGAGTCACATTCCTTCCTACAGGAAGAGTCTCCTCCCATTACCTGGAACATGACTTCTTTCCAGAACAGCCTACCAAGGCTTGTTGGTCATTCTGATATCTGAGTCTACTCTGTCTCTCAATCAGTGTGGAAAGCAGTGTTTCTGGTTCCTAGTGACTCCAGGTAATGCAATGGCTGCTGTTTCTTGCTTTGGACTCTTCAAGCCACTAAGCAAGCAGTCCAGGAGAGAGAGGCTACACGTGGGAAGGTGACAGCTCAAGAATCATTAAGAGCTGGGACTATGCAATGTAAGGGGAAAATATTCATGGGAATGCTTGCTATGTTTAGGGCAAGGGCTGACCAACAGAAGGGCTCATCGAAGGTAAAATCTGTAATAAATAGAAAAGGGTGGAGATTTAAAAAATTCCCCATGGCTTCAGTACAGTTTCCAAGAATAAAGAATATAGGCTGTCCTGCTAACTCTTCTAGTTGCTGGCATTTTTCTTTACATTATTGTTAAAAAAAAAAGACTATCAGTCACTGTGCTCAGACAAAAAAGTGTAATACACAAGATGATGAGGCTGAATGGGGTGTACTGTGGGAGATGTACTGGTTGCTTTAACATATCACCCTTTTATACCCAGATGTTGAGACAGAATTCACACATCAAACCAACCCCTGTGAAATGTCTGATACAGTAGATTTTGTATATATACTACACTGTAAAACCTCTGCTACTAATCCCCAAACACCTAAACTAAAACTAAAATTAACCCATTTAGAATCTCTTCATCTCCACTTGTGGCTCCCCTAACTACATGCAACCTGACTAGAGGGAGAACCTGACCTTCATTTACAGGAGGATGAACACAGTATCTCGGATTTGTCACACTTGTAAGTGTAAGAATTGTCCTGCAAGTGTCTAAGAGTTCCAGTAGGACAGAGTTTGGCTGCTTTTCTGGTAACTTAACCTACCTGAATACCTGCTCTGGGGAACCCTATATATGCCACCAGACTGGGCCCTGAACCAGCTAAAGCTTCTCTTCAGGATTTTTCATACACTAAATCACACAAATCTCTCACCCCCACCCCACTTCCAGGAGACACCTTGTGTGTTTGGAACAAACTTTACCCTTTACTCATGGAACAGCTATTTGGTTTCTTTACTGCACCCATTTTATTCATCTGGTGCCAAAACCCTTCCTTCCTCTCTTTTTTCCCATTCAGCTGCCATGTTCCATGACCTGAGTTAAATCCCTTGGAAGCATGTGGAGAGAACCAACTCCCACAAGTTGTCCTCTGACTTCCACATAAACACCATAGTATGCACACCCCACACACATTCACAGAGAATAAATATATATTAAAAAATTACCATGCCTTTAATCTCAGCATTTGTGAGGCAGAGGCAGGCAGAGGATCTCTGAGTTCAAGACCAGTCTAGGACAGAGGAGTTCTAGGACAGGCAGGGCTACACAGAAAGACCTTGTTTCCAAACGAAAACAGACCAAACCAAACCAAAACCCCCACAAATTTAATATATGCCTCAATTTCTTAACCCCACTTTAAGTATTTATTTACTTTATTGTATACATGTGTACTGTGTACAAGCAGGTGCCTGTGTAGGCCAGAAGAGAACATCAAATCGTCTGGAATTGGAGCAGCTTGTTGTAAGACACCTCATGGGGGCTGGTACCAAACCCTTGTCTCCTGCAAAAATAATTGCTTTGAATAGCTGAGTTATCTCTCCAGTCTCCAAAGATAGCATTGTTACTTATATGCATGCACGTGTGTCTGCTTGTGGAGGTACCTGCAAACTTCAGAATAGGTGACTAGATGGCATAGAGCTGGAGCTACAGGCAACTGTGGGTGGCCCAGTGTGGGTGCTGGGCAAATTTGGGTCCTCTGAAAAAGCTGTACACTTTTAACTGCTGAGTCATCTCTCCCAGTCCCTTTATCTCTTTACCTTATTTCCTTCTTTCAGTATTGAGGGTGAACCCAGGGCCTTGTACATGTAGGCAAAATGCTCTACCACTTTTTATTTGGAGGAAGAGTTCACATTGCTCAGACTGGACTTGAACTCACTCTGTAGCCCTTGAGGGTCTTGTTGTGCTTCCTCTTCAACATCTCAAGTTGAAAGGTTAGCAGGCCTATGTTACCAGGCATAATTTCTTGCAGCAAAATCCACACTGGCTCCAAGTTATCATATTTGTTTTTCAGCGCTCATAAACTTCTATTTAACAAATTGATAGTTGGCTTCATAATGAGTTTATTGCTACATTTAAAAATTACAAAGGATGAGGATGGATAGGTAACTCAGCTGATAAAGTGCTTACTGTGCAGTATGAAAACTGTGTCCCAGTCTGCAGCACCCTTTACACTGGCAGAGTAGCAAGGTCTATAATCCCAGTGCTAGGGAGAGAAGGAAGAACCGGGAAGCCTGATAGTCAGGTAATAGAGCCTGCCTCAAAAAGACAGAGAAAGACAGTGAAGAAAGAATTTCACGAGGAAATCAAAAGGCTGAAAGGCACTCCTAAGGAAATGCTCCACATCCTTAGCTATCAGGGAAATGCAAATCAAAACAACTTGAGACAGTATCTTACCCTGCCAGAATGGCTAAAATTAGGAACACCAGTGATGACTTATGTTGGAGATGATGTGGAGAAAGTGGAACAATCTCCTACACTGCTGATGGGGAGTGGAAACTCACACAGCCATTTTTGAGATCAGTATGATGTTATTCAGGAAAATAAAAATTAGTTTTAGTCAGGATCCATAACCTCTCTAGGCATATTACCCAAAGGATTCACATCCATGCAACAAAGACATCTGTTCAACTATGTTCATAGCTTCTATTTGTAATAGCAAGAACCTGGGAAGCAACCTAGATGCCCCTCAATTGAAGAATGGTTAATGAAGATGTGGCACATCTACACAATGGAATACTACTCTGCAGAAAAAAATAATGGTATCTTGAAATTCGCAGGCAAGTGGATGGCACTTGAAGAAACCATCCTGAATGAGGTAACCCAGTCACAAAAAGAGGAACACAGTATGTACTCACTCATATATGGATTTTAGACCTAGATCAAATGATCACCAGCCTATAATTCACATCACCAGAGGAACTAGGATACAAGTTGTATTCTAAGAGATTCATATAAAGTCCCTCACAGAACTGGGAAGGGACAAGTCCCCCAGAGCTCAGGTGAAGTGGGGAGGACAGCTAATGGAGAGAGAAGTAGGAGAAAATGAGAGGGAGGAGAGGAAAGGCATGTGACCAGGAAGATTGAGCCTGGTTAGGAATGGAAAATAGAAAAGAGAGAGAGAGACAGAGACAGAGAGAGAGAACATAAAAGAGGGAGCCAATATTGGTTTGAAGATAAAATTGAACACAAAGAAAGGTCTAGAGAACTACAAGACTGCTCCCAACTAACAATCTCAGCTTCCGTGGAAAGGCTATCATAAATGCCCTTCCCGGAGAGTGAGATCAACAACTAACTTCTCCATGGAGTCCTCAACTAATGCCTGTTGAAAACAGGAGCAAACACCCATACATAAACACTGAGTCAAACTAGAACCCAGAAGCAGATGGAGAGGACAAGACCATGCGGCAGAAACACATAGAGACAGCTTACCTGAACAAGGAGGAGCTAAGGGCCACTAGACTGATAGCTGGGAAGCCAGCATGGGACTGACTCAGGACCCCCTGAATATGGGTCTCAGCCAGAAGGACTGAGCAGTCTAAGAGACCTCAGACAGTGGAGCCAGGATGTATCCCTGGTGCACAAAAGGACTTTGCAAACATATCCCCCATGGAGGGATAACTGCCTTAATCTAGAGATAGGAGAGAAGCCCTAGTCCCTACTTCACAGGACCTGTCAGATCTACATGACCCCAACTGGATGGCATTCCCTACATATGGAATTGGGGTGGGGGGATGGGAGGGGAGGGTGTTTAGAGTGCATGGGAGAGGGCAGAGAGGGCAAAAGGGAGGGAAGGAGGGAGGGAGGGCTTGGGGGAGGGAGGGAGGGAGGGAGAGGGAACTGGGATCGACATGTAAAATAATAAATTAAAAAAAAAAAAATGCTTTGACTCCAAAATTTAAGTTGAAGGACAAGTTACTGGGGAAAAGGATTTCTATTTTTGTTTCCACAGAAAATGAAAAGATGGATTCCTTCCAGACTAATGTGGTTTGATCACACCAGACCGCCTGAAACAGAGTACAAGCTGATCCTACATTCCAAACAGCTGGACAAAACAGCCCTACAGACTACAGCCAGGATATCTGAATCTTCTTGAATCCCCCAAGACAGCACCCTTACCAGCAGGAAGTAGTTTGGAAAGAACAACGCCCAAATTCCCAAATATTGTATAGTCTTTCAAATACTAAGCCATCTCCCAGGCCCTTTATGGTTTGTTTGTTTGTTTGTTTGTTGGCTTTGTTTCACATATTTCACTCTGCTAGAAATAGCCATGTCCCTAAATTTATCACTCTATCTTACTCTACTTAGCCTCTATGAATATGACTATCAGTACAATAGAATGATTGGCTACCTAAATATAAATCTGAACATATTCATGCTCAAACTGAGTAGGCCCGTTGAAAGGAGGCAGACAAGACACACACACTCACACTCTCTACTCTCTCTCTCTCTCACACACACACACACACACACACACACACACACACACACACACTCAATGATAAAGCCAGAAATAAACAAATGACAATAGTTCAGTGAAAATCTAGAGAGTGACAAGAGGACTAACAGGATTTCAATGATTTTAAAATTCACAATGTATCCATAATTACAAGTACAAGAGAATTAGGGCCAAGCTTTTTAAGCCCTGGAGCAAGAAAGGTCCCCTTTGCTCTTTGACAGGGCTGGACTTTCATGCATATGGCAATCTCTGCTGTATAGTGAGAACAACAACATTAGTAGAGGTAAACTAATTTGAAGTAGCTCAATGCTTTCATATCTGTTCTCAGAAAGAAGACCTGCACAATGTAGTGGAGCACAGATAAAGGGACACGACCTGTCTTAAAAAAAAAAAAAAGTGAAAATAAAAAACAAAAACAAACTTTAGTTTTCATAAACCTGAAAATAACTGAATTCCTATCAGCCATGTAGGCTTTCCCTCCTCAAACAATGTTTAACTGGAAAGCATGGCACATGCATATCTGAGTATTACAGTGGAGATTGGTACACAGTGTTTCTGAGGTGGAGGCAGAGGCAGAGGCAGAGAGACAGGTTGATTTCTGACTTTCACTTCTGCCTGGCCTACAAAATGAGTTTCAAGACAGCTCTCAAGGTACAAAGACAAAACCAGTTTCAAAAAGAAATGAAAGGAAGAAGGAAGGAAGGGAGAGACAGTGGAGGAAATGTAAATATGGAGACAGTTAATACAAAATAACAAACTAAAAACAAAAACAAATCAAACAAACATCAAGACAAAAATTTCACAGAGTCACTAAGGCAGAACACCAACTGATTCCTGAGTATGTTTCTACTACTATAGTTCTCAGGTCTCATGTACTCAAAAATAAATAACAAAATTCCAACTTTTAGCCACAGATGATGAATCAAGCCTCTGTTCTCAAAAATCTGAAAGTGGAGATTTGTCAGCTCACCAGGACTTCAGCCTGAGTTCTAGAAAAGAAATGGGTATACAGAGAAATGCTGAAAAAAAAAAAAGACAGAAAGTCTTTCAACTACTAAGACATCTCCAAGGCCCTTTCTGGTTTGTTTTTTTTTAAGTTTCATATATTTGACTTCTGCTGGAAGTGAAGCCATGTCCCTAAATTTATCACTCTATCTTTCTCTAATTTCCTCTATTAATATGACTATCAGTACAACAGAATGATTGGCTACCTTATTTGAAAGTTGGCTTGATCCTGTGTAATGCTTTGTTTATGTATCACCAATTGTAAAGGATATAAACCCAGTGACAGAGAGATTGCCCTTTCTTGACATACTCTGCCTATAAGTTGAAATCCTCGTAAAAGTTCTTTTGCACTGGCAGGTGGTACTCAGATTTCACTGATTTTAATCATGTGCATGGCTAAACCACATGCATAATCTAAAAAATGATAATTCCAGGATCCATGGAGAAAAGTAATTACGGCTGTTGCATTAACACAGCAATGTGTGAAAGAGAGAGAACTAGAAGCATAACCCTAACACCAGTTGGATTTGGCTGAGGAGAAGGAGCTGTGGGAAGAAGGGAAACTGTGGTCAGAACACTTTGTATGAAATCAATCCTGAAGGATCTAAAGAAAGAACTGATAAAGCATTCCAACCATACCCCTTCCCGAAAAACAAAATAAAATAAAAACTGGGGTTGTGTCACACATCATTAATCTCAGCCCTTGGGAGGCAGAGCTGAGCTATTTTCTGTGTGCTTGAAGCCAGTCTGGTCTCAAAAGTGAGTTCCAGGACAGTCTGCAAAGATGCATAGTATACATTTTGCCAAACAATGAAAATCAACAGTAAAATGAAATAAAATAAAAAGACAAGGAGCAGAACTCTGAATCTAAGTGATTCGTTTCTTTATATCCAACCACAATCAGCTAGCAATGGCCCTGTGATGACCCAGGTGAGGATATATAGGGTATTGAGTTTAGGCAAAGTGGGCTCCAGCTGTATGCTTATGAAAAGCCATCATCAATACTTGGTAGACTTTCCAGTGAATGCAGCATCTCTCAGTCCTCCTCCGAATGGCCCAGGTTCAGCAAAGAGGAATATAATCCCACAATTCCAAAGCAACCATATCCAAGTTAGACTTTCCATTGATTTACCCTCAAGAGAGGAGAGGAGAGGGATTAATTTGTAAAAGGAAGGCAGCAGGAGCCACAAGTATGATGAGGATGTTGATGAATAACAACTCTGGTCCCCTAAAAGCAAGTACAATATATACTAAAATGGTTCATTCATATTCCTCAGCGACAATACCTTACCCACTGAGATGATGTAACTTGGATAGCTATCATTCAAGAATATTTGTCTTCTGACAGACAACACACTTTCTGGAAGATCAACTCTCACAGATATCTTGTGGCACGTGTTGGAAGGAGGTAAAGGAGCCATGGAGAGTAAGAGAGAGCAAGGGAGTACAATGCTAAAATTCATAAGGCCAGCACAGATGTTTGAGAGAATCCAGCAATGATGGGCCACGGCCGGCTGCCCTGCCTACTTTGGTTTTCATTTCCACGTCTTCGCTTAGTTACCTCAACAAGATACCAAGATGGACACAATCATATGATGTACTTTTCAAGGTCCTTTTGTTCTTTGTGTTTCCTAGTGACAAAGTAAAACCAATTTTCACTTGAAGAATTGTAGGAAGCTCTTATATTGAGAAAGCACAGTCTTATATGAAAAGGAAAACACCGCCCAGGTTTAGATTCCTATGGAGAGTGAAGGGAAAGAAAAAGAAAACAGAGAGAAGAAATGTGAGTTTACAGACAAAGGAAAAGGGAAAAAGGAGAACACACTATGTTCTGTTCCTGACATTGGCCTTCAATCCCATCAACACTAGGGAGGCAAACATAAATTGATCTGTTTGAATTCCAAGCCTGCTTTATTACAGAGAGTGTTCAAGGACAGTCTCCTAAGAAAAGACTAAATGTTTGTCTCAAAAATAATCAGAATAATAATAATGATGATAATAGTAATAATAAGTATAAATGAAATGCTTCTGTATTGATTTTATGCATGAGTATTCTGTCTGCAGTTATGCCCTTTCACCAGAAGAGGGCACTACATGCCACCAAGTGACCTCTGCAATTTATAGATAGTCTATGCTCCTGGGCCCTATTCTTTAATGTGTGTGTGTGTGTGTGTGTGTGTGTGTGTGTGTGTGTGTGTGTGTGTGTGTGTGTGTTGTGTGTGTGAGTGTGGATGCGTCTGATGTGTGTGTGTGTGAATTGGTAGAAGACTGGGCACTTGTATGATACAGCAGCAGACAATGGGATGGGGTGTGGAGGCAGAATCATACAAAGCCTGTTTGCTTGTGGGACTGGCAATACAAGCTCCATGCCAACCAGGTCTCTGATTTTACTTATGAAATAAAGGTGGACAAAGAAAGACTCACTTTGGAATCAGAATCTGTGTTTCTTCACATACTAACCCAAGTTCAAACAAGCACCACTACTTGTTTGTTCTGTGTAAGCATACACTCTAGACTAGTTCAGCTTTCCAGCAATCCATGAAGTTTCATCTGATCCCCAGGCCAAGTTCCCTTCCATCTTCATTTATTTTTGATTTACACCTGTATGAAGGCCAGGTTAATTATTTTAACTCTAGTTATATTTGATTATATAGGGAGGTCGGAGGATCTGGATTTCCAGGAGTGCACAGACATAAAGACAAAGGGGTAAGAAATTGAAAAATTAAATTGCTAGATAGCAAGACTTGAAAGGCAAAATTACTGGGCAGTGGCCATGAAAGCTTTTATCAACAGCATTCAGGAAGCTGTGTGGGTTTGAGTTCAATGGAGCCTCAGGTCAGTAAAAGCTGCATAGTGAAGCCTCATGATGAAAGACAAAAGAAAATTAGAAGAAGAAGAAGAAGTAAAAGAGAAGAAGATGAAGAAAGATAAAGAACAAAAAGAAGTAGAAGGGGTAGAAGAAGAAGGAAAATAAGAAGTTGATGTGGTAGAAGAAAGAAAGCAAGGAAGAAAGAAGAAAACCCAGTATGGAGCAGGAAATATCCCCACATGCCTGTAATGTAACCACTCTGGTGGCAGGAGGATCTATGAGTTCATGGCCAGCCTGGTCTACAGACTGAGTCCTGGGAGAGTCAAAGCAACACAGAAAAATCATGTCTTGAAAAATTGAAAACTATCTTTTGCACTAAATCTAACTACAAATCTGAACATATTCATGCTCACACTGAGTAGGCCCGTTGGCAGGAGGCAGATGATATGCACACACACACACACACACACACACACACACACACACACACACACACTCAATGATAAAGCCAAAAATAAACAAATGAAAATAGTTCAGTGAAAATCTAGAGAGTGACAAGAGGACTAACAGGATTTCAATGATTTTAAAATTCACAATGTATCCATAATTACAAGTACAAGAGAATTAGGGCCAAGCTTTGTTAGGCCCTAAAGCAAGAAAGGTCCCCTTTGCTCTTTGACAGGGCTGGACTTTCATGTATGGCTTGGCCAATCTCTGCTGTATAGTGAGAACAACAACATTAGTAGAGGTAAACTAATTTGAGTAGCTCAATGCTTTCATATCTGTTCTCAGAAAGAAGACCTGCACCATGAAGTGGAGCAAAGATAAAGGGACACAAGCTGTCTTTAAAAAAGAAAAACCACAAGTGAAAATATAAAGTAAACAAAACAAAGTTTATAGTTCCTCATAAACCTGAAAATAACTGAATTCCTATCAGCCATGTAGGCTTTCCCTCCTCAACCAATGTTTAACTGGAAAGCATGGCACATGCATATATGAGTATTCAAGTGGAGATTGGTACACAGTGGTTCTGAGGAAGAGGCAGAGGCAGAGGCAGATAGACAGGTTGATTTCTGACTTTCACTTCTGCCTGGCCTACAAAATGAGTTTCAAGACAGCTCTCAAGGTACAAAGACAAAACCAGTTTCCAAAAGAAATGAAAGGAAGAAGGAAGGAAGGGAGAGACAGTGGAGGAAATGTAAATATGGAGACAGTTAATACAAAATAACAAACTAAAAACAAAAACAAAAACAAACAAACATCAAGACAAAAATTTCACACAGTCCCTAAGGCAGAACACCAACTGATTCCTGAGTATTGTTCTGCTACTATAGTTCTCAGGTCTCATGTATCAAAAATGAATAAAAAATTCCAACTTTTAGCCACAGATGATGAATCAAGCCTCTGTTCTCAAAAATCTGAAAGCAGAGATTTGTCAGCTCACCAGGACTACAAGTCTGAGTTCTAGAAAAGAAATGGGTATACAGAGAAATGCTGAAAAAAAAAGACAGAAAGTCTTTCAACTACTAAGACATCTCCCAGGCCCTTTCTGGTTATTTTTGTTTTTGTTTTTATTTTTTAAGTTTCATATTTGACTGCTGGAAATGAAGCCATGTCCCTAAATTTATCACTCTATCTTTCTCTAATTTCCTCTATTAATATGACTATCAGTACAACAGAATGATTGGCTACCTTATTTGAAAGTTGGCTTGATCCTGTGTAATGCTTTGGTTATGTATCACCAATTGTAAATGATATAAACCCAGTGACAGAGAGCTTGCCCTTTCCTGACATACTCTGCCTATAAGTTGAAATCCTCGTAAAAGTTCTTTTGCACTGGCAGGTGGTACTCAGATTTCACTGATTTTAATCATGTGCATGGCTAAACCACATGCAGAATCTAAAAACTGATAATTCCAGGATCCATGGAGAAAAGTAATTACAGCTGTTGCATTAACACAGCAATGTGTGAAAGAGAGTGAACTAGAAGCATAACCCTAACACCAGTTGGATTTGGCTGAGGAGAAGGAGCTGTGGGAAGAAGGAAACTGTGGTCAGAACACTTTGTATGAAATCAATCCTGAAGGATCTAAAGAAAGAACTGATAAAGCATTCCCACCATAACCCCTTCCCCAAAAACAAAATTAAAATAAAAACTGTGGGGTTGTGTCACACATCATTAATCTCAGCCCTTGGGAGGCAGAGCTGAGCTATTTTCTGTGTGCTTGAAAGCCAGTCTGGTAGGAAGGATGAGTTCCAGGACAGTCTGCAAAGATGCATAGTATACATTTTGCCAAACAATCAAAATAAACAATAAAATAAAATAAAAAGACAAGAGAGCAGAACTCTCTGACTCTAAGTGATTCGTTTCTTTATATCCAACCACAATCAGCTAGCAATGGCCCTGTGATGACCCAGGGGAGGATATATAGGGTATTGAGTTTAGGCAAAGTGGGCTCCAGCTGTATGCTCATGAAAAGCCATTATCAATACTTGGTAGACTTTCCAGTGAATGTAGCATGTCTCAGTCCTCCCTGAATGGCCCAGGTTCAGCAAAGAGGAATATAATCCCACAATTCCAAAGCAAACCATATCCAAGTTAGACTTTCCATTGATTTACCCTCAAGAGGAGAGGAGGAGAGGCATTAATTTGTAAAAGGAAGGCAGCAGGAGCCACAAGTATGATGAGGATGTTGATGAATAACAACAACTCTGGTCCCCTAAAAACAAGTACAATATATACTAAAATGGTTCATTCATATTCCTCAGAGATAATACCTTACCCACTCAGATGATGCTACTTGGATATCTATCATTCAAGAATGTTTTTCTTCCTGACAGACAACACACTTTCAGGAAGATAACATCTCACATATATCTTGTGGCACATGTTGGAAGGAGGTAAAGGAGCCATGGAGAGTAAGAGGGAGCAAGGGAGTATAATGCTAAAATTCATAAGGCCAGCACAGCTGTTTGAGAAATTCCAGGAATGATGGGCCACAGGCCGGCTGCCATGCCTACTTTGGTTTTCATTTCCACATCTTTGCCTTAGTTAACTCAACAAGATACCAAGATGGACGCAATCATATGATGTACTTTTCAAGGTCCTGTTTGTTCTTTGTGTTTCTAGTGACAAAGTAAAACCAATTTTCATGTGAAAAATGTAGGAAGCTCTTATATTGAGAAAGCACAGGTTTTATGAAAAGGAAAATACCAGCCAGGTTTAGATTCCTATGGAGAGTGAAGGGAAAGAAAAAGAAAACAAGAGAGAAGAAATGTGAGTTTACAGACAAAGGAAAAGGAAAAAAGGAGAACACACTATGTTCTGTTCCTGACATTGGCCTTCAATCCCATCAACACTAGGGAGGCAAACATAAATTGATCTGTTTGAATTCCAAGCCTGCTTTATTACAGAGAGTGTTCGGACAGTCTCAAATGAAAGACTAAATGTTTGTCTCAAAAATAATCAGAATAATAATAATGATGATAATAGTAATAATAATTTAAAAATGAAATGCTTCTGTATTGATTTAATGCATGAGTATTCTGTCTGCCTTTTACCAGAAGAGGGCACTACATGCCACCAAGTGACCTCTGGAATTTATAGATAGTCTATGCTCCTGGGCCCTATTCTTTAATATTAGTGTGTGTGTGTGTGTGTGTGTGTGTGTGTGTGTGTAAATTGGTAGAAACTGGGCACTTTGTATGATACAGCGGCAGACAACGGGATGGGGTGTGGAGGCAGAAGCCACAAAGCCTGTTTGCTTGTGGGACTGGCAATACAAGCTCCATGCCAACCAGGTCTCTGATTTTACTTATGAAATAAAGAAAGGTGGACAAAGAAAGACTCACTTTGGAATCAGAATCTGTGTTTCTTCACATACTAACCCAAGTTCAAACAAGCAGCACTACTTGTTTGTTGTGTGTAAGCATACACCTCTAGACTAGTTCAGCTTTCCAGCAATCCGTGAAGTTTCATCTGATCCCCAGGCCAAGTTCCCTTCGATCTTCTTCATTTATTTTTGATTTACACCTGTATGAAGGCCAGGTTAATTATTTTAACTCTAGTTATTTTTGATTGTGTAGGGAGGTCGGAGGATCTGGATTTCCAGGAGTGCATGGACATAAAGTCAAAGGGATAAGTAATTGAAAAATTAAATTGCTAGATAGCAAGACTTGAAAGGCGAAATTACTGGGCAGTGGCCATGAGAATTTTATCAACAGCATTCAGGAAGCTGTTTGGGTTTGAGTTCAATGGAGCCTCAGGTCAGTAAAAGCTGCATAGTGAAGCCTCATGATGAAAGAGCAAAAGAAAATTAGAAGAAGAAGAAGTAAAAGAAGAAGATGATGAGAAAGATAAAGAACAAAAAGAAGTAGAAGGGGTAGAAGAAGAAGGAAAATAAGAAGTTGATGTGGTAGAAGAAAGAAAGCAAGGAAGAAAGAAGAAAACCCAGTATGGAGCAGGAAATATCCCCACATGCCTGTAATGTAACCACTCTGGTGGCAGGAGGATCTATGAGTTCATGGCCAGCCTGGTCTACAGACTGAGTCCTGGGAGAGTCAAAGCAACACAGAAAAATCATGTCTTGAAAAATTGAAAACTATCTTTTTGCACTAAATCTAACTACAAATCTGAACATATTCATGCTCAAACTGAGTAGGCCCGTTGGCAGGGAGGCAGATGATACACACACACACACACACACACACACACACACACACACACACACACACACACTCAATGATAAAGCCAAAAATAAACAAATGAAAATAGTTCAGTGAAAATCTAGAGAGTGACAAGAGGACTAACAGGATTTCAATGATTTTAAAATTCACAATGTATCCATAATTACAAGTACAAGAGAATTAGGGCCAAGCTTTGTTAGGCCCTAAAGCAAGAAAGGTCCCCTTTGCTCTTTGACAGGGCTGGACTTTCATGTATGGCTTGGCCAATCTCTGCTGTATAGTGACAACAACAACATTAGTAGAGGTAAACTAATTTGAGTAAGCTCAATGCTTTCATATCTGTTCTCAGAAAGAAGACCTGCACCATGAAGTGGAGCAAAGATAAAGGGACACAAGCTGTCTTTAAAAAAAGAAAAAAAAACACAAGTGAAAATATAAAGTAAACAAAACAAAGATTATAGTTCCTCATAAACCTGAAAATAACTGAATTCCTATCAGCCATGTAGGCTTTCCCTCCTCAACCAATGTTTAACTGGAAAGCACGGCACATGCATATATGAGTATTCAAGTGGAGATTGGTACACAGTGGTTCTGAGGAAGAGGCAGAGGCAGAGGCAGATAGACAGGTTGATTTCTGACTTTCACTTCTGCCTGGCCTACAAAATGAGTTTCAAGACAGCTCTCAAGGTACAAAGACAAAACCAGTTTCCAAAAGAAATGAAAGGAAGAAGGAAGGAAGGGAGAGACAGTGGAGGAAATGTAAATATGGAGACAGTTAATACAAAAAACAAACTAAAAAACAAAAACAAACAAACATCAAGACAAAAATTTCACACAGTCCCTAAGGCAGAACACCAACTGATTCCTGAGTATTGTTCTGCTACTATAGTTCTCAGGTCTCATGTACTCAAAAATCAATAACAAAATTCCAACTTTTAGCCACAGATGATGAATCAAGCCTCTGTTCTCAAAAATCTGAAAGCAGATTTGTCAGCTCACCAGGACTACAATCTGAGTTCTAGAAAAGAAATGGTTATACAGAGAAATGCTGAAAAAAAAAAAAGACAGAAAGACTTTCAACTACTAAGACATCTCCAGGCCATTTCTGGTTATTTTTTTTTTAATTTCATATATTTGACTTCTGCTGGAAAGGAAGCCATGTCCCTAAATTTATCACTCTATCTTTCTCTAATTTCCTCTATTAATGACTATCAGTACAACAGAATGATTGGCTACCTTATTTGAAAGTTGGCTTGATCCTGTGTAATGCTTTGGTTATGTATCACCAATTGTAAATGCTCTAAACCCAGTGACAGAGAGCTTGCCCTTTCCTGACATACTCTGCCTATAAGTTGAAATCCTCGTAAAAGTTCTTTTGCACTGGCAGGTGGTACTCAGATTTCACTGATTTTAATCATGTGCATGGCTAAACCACATGCAGAATCTAAAAACTGATAATTCCAGGATCCATGGAGAAAAGTAATTACAGCTCTTGCATTAACACAGCAATGTGTGAAAGAGAGTGAACTAGAAGCATAACCCTAACACCAGTTGGATTTGGCTGAGGAGAAGGAGCTGTGGGAAGAAGGGAAACTGTGGTCAGAACACTTTGTATGAAATCAATCCTGAAGGATCTAAAGAAAGAACTGATTAAGCATTCCCACCATACCCCCTTCCCAAAAACAAAATTAAATTAAAACTGTGGGGTTGTGTCACACATCATTAATCTCAGGCCTTGGGAGGCAGAGCTGAGCTATTTTCTGTGTGCTTGAAGCCAGTCTGGTCTCAAAAGTGAGTTCCAGGACAGTCTACAAAGATGCATAGTATACATTTTGCCAAACAATGAAAATCAACAGAAAAATGAAGTAAAATAAAAAGACAAGGGAGCAGAACTCTCTGACTCTAAGTGATTCTTTCTTTATATCCAACCACAATCAGCTAGCAATGGCCCTGTGATGACCCAGGTGAGGATATAGGGTATTGAGTTTAGGCAAAGTGGGCTCCAGCTGTATGCTTATGAAAAGCCATTATCAATACTTGGTAGACTTTCCAGTGAATGCAGCATCTCTCAGTCCTCCCTGAATGGCCCAGGTTCAGCAAAGAGGAATATAATCCCACAATTCCAAAGCAAGCCATATCCAAGTTAGACTTTCCATTGATTTACCCTCACGAGAGAGGGAGAGAGGCAATTAATTTGTAAAAGGAAGGCAGCAGGAGCCACAAGTTTGATGAGGATGTTGATGAATAACAACAACTTCTGGTCCCCTAAAAACAAGTACAATATATACTAAAATGGTTCATTCATATTCCTCAGCGACAATACCTTACCCACTGAGATGATGTAACTTGGATAGCTATCATTCAAGAATGTTTGTCTTCCTGACAGACAACACGCTTTCTGGAAGATCAACTCTCACAGATATCTTGTGGCACGTGTTGGAAGGAGGTAAAGGAGCCATGGAGAGTAAGAGAGAGGGAGTACAATGCTAAAATTCATAAGGCCAGCACAGTTGTTTGAGAGAATCCAGCAATGATGGGCCACATGCCGGCTGCCCTGCCTACTTTGGTTTTCATTTCCACGTCTTTGCTTGAGTTACCTCAACAAGATACCAAGATGGACACAATCATATGATGTACTTTTCAAGGTCCTGTTTGTTCTTTGTGTTTCCCAGTGACAAAGTAAAATCAAATTTCACTTGAAGAATTGTAGGAAGCTCTTATATTGGGAAAGCACAGCCTTATATGAAAAGGAAAACACCGCCCAGGTTTAGATTCCTATGGAGAGTGAAGGGAAAGAAAAAGAAAACAAGAGAGAAGAAATGTGAGTTTACAGACAAAGGAAAAGGGAAAAAGGAGAACACACTATGTTCTGTTCCTGACATTGGCCGTCAATCCCATCAACACTAGGGAGGCAAACATAAATTGATCTGTTTGAATTCCAAGCCTGCTTTATTACAGAGAGTGTTCAAGGACATTCTCCACGAAAAGACTAAATGTTTGTCTCAAAAATAATCAGAATAATAATAATGATGATAATAGTAATAATAAGTAGAAATGAAATGCTTCTGGATTGATTTTATGCATGAGTATTCTGTCTGCCCTTTCACCAGAAGAGGGCACTACATGCCACCAAGTGACCTCTGCAATTTATAGACAGTCTATGCTCCTGGGCCCTATTCTTTAATGTGTGTGTGTGTGAGTGTGTGTTTGTGTGTTTGTGTGTGTGTGTGTGTGTGTGCATGTGTGTGTGTGTAAATTGGTAGAAGACTGGGCATTTGTATGATACAGCAGGAGACAATGGGATGGGTGTGGAGGCAGAATGCCTACAAAGCCTGTTTGCTTGTGGGACTGGCAATACAAGCTCCATGCCAACCAGGTCTCTGATTTTACTTATGAAATAAAGAAAGGTGGAAAAGAAAGACTCAATGGAATCAGAATCTGTGTTTCTTCACATACTAACCCAAGTTCAAACAAGCAGCACTACTTGTTTGTTGTGTAAGCATACACCTCTAGACTAGTTCAGCTTTCCAGCAATCCGTGAAGTTTCATCTGATCCCCAGGCCAAGTTCCCTTCGATCTTCTTTTTATTTTTGATTTACACCTGTATGAAGGCCAGGTTAATTATTTTAACTCTAGTTATTTTTGATTGTGTAGGGAGGTCGGAGGATCTGGATTTCCAGGAGTGCAGACATAAAGTCAAAGGGGTAAGTAATTGAAAAATTAAATTGCTAGATAGCAAGACTTGAAAGGCGAAATTACTGGGCAGTGGCCATGAGAATTTTATCAACAGCATTCAGGAAGCTGTTTGGTTTGAGTTCAATGGAGCCTCAGGTCAGTAAAAGCTGCATAGTGAAGCCTCATGATGAAAGAGCAAAAGAAAATTAGAAGAAGAAGAAGTAAAAGAGAAGAAGATGACGAGAAAGATAAAGAACAAAAAGAAGTAGAAGGGGTAGAAGAAGAAGGAAAATAAGAAGTTGATGTGGTAGAAGAAAGAAAGCAAGGAAGAAAGAAGAAAACCCAGTATGGAGCAGGAAATATCCCCACATGCCTGTAATGTAACCACTCTGGTGGCAGGAGGATCTATGAGTTCATGGCCAGCCTGGTCTACAGACTGAGTCCTGGGAGAGTCAAAGCAACACAGAAAAATCATGTCTTGAAAAATTGAAAACTATCTTTTTGCACTAAATCTAACTACAAATCTGAACATATTCATGCTCAAACTGAGTAGGCCCGTTAGGGAGGCAGATGACATGCACACACACACACACACACACACACACACACACACACACACACACACACTCAATGATAAAGCCAAAAATAAACAAATGAAAATAGTTCAGTGAAAATCTAGAGAGTGACAAGAGGACTAACAGGATTTCAATGATTTTAAAATTCACAATGTATCCATAATTACAAGTACAAGAGAATTAGGGCCAAGCTTTGTTAGCCCTAAAGCAAGAAAGGTCCCCTTTGCTCTTTGACAGGGCTGGACTTTCATGTATGGCTTGGCCTCTCTGCTGTATAGTGAGAACAACAACATTAGTAGAGGTAAACTAATTTGAGTAAGCTCAATGCTTTCATATCTGTTCTCAGAAAGAAGACCTGCACCATGAAGTGGAGCAAAGATAAAGGGACACAAGCTTTTAAAAAAAAAAAAAAAAAAACCACAAGGAAAATATAAAGTAAACAAAACAAAGATTATAGTTCCTCATAAACCTGAAAATAACTGAATTCCTATCAGCCATGTAGGCTTTCCTCCTCAACCAATGTTTAACTGGAAAGCACGGCACATGCATATATGAGTATTCAAGTGGAGATTGGTACACAGTGGTTCTGAGGAAGAGGCAGAGGCAGAGGCAGATAGACAGGTTGATTTCTGACTTTCACTTCTGCCTGGCCTACAAAATGAGTTTCAAGACAGCTCTCAAGGTACAAAGACAAAACCAGTTTCCAAAAGAAATGAAAGGAAGAAGGAAGGAAGGGAGAGACAGTGGAGGAAATGTAAATATGGAGACAGTTAATACAAAAAACAAACTAAAACAAAAACAAACAAACATCAAGACAAAAATTTCACACAGTCCCTAAGGCAGAACACCAACTGATTCCTGAGTATTGTTCTGCTACTATAGTTCTCAGGTCTCATGTACTCAAAAATCAATAACAAAATTCCAACTTTTAGCCACAGATGATGAATCAAGCCTCTGTTCTCAAAAATCGGAAAGCAGAGATTTGTCAGCTCACCAGGACTACAATCTGAGTTCTAGAAAAGAAATGGTTATACAGAGAAATGCTGAAAAAAAAAAAAAAAAGACAGAAAGACTTTCAACTATTAAGACATCTACCAGGCTTTTTTTTTTTAATTTCATATATTTGACTTCTGCTGGAAAGGAAGCCATGTCCCTAAATTTATCAGTCTATCTTTCTAATTTCCTCTATTAATGTGACTATCAGTACAACAGAATGATTGGCTACCTTATTTGAAAGTTGGCTTGATCCTGTGTAATGCTTTGGTTATGTATCACCAATTGTAAATGCTCTAAACCCAGTGACAGAGAGCTTGCCCTTTCCTGACATACTCTGCCTATAAGTTGAAATCCTCGTAAAAGTTCTTTTGCACTGGCAGGTGGTACTCAGATTTCACTGATTTTAATCATGTGCATGGCTAAACCACATGCAGAATCTAAAAACTGATAATTCCAGGATCCATGGAGAAAAGTAATTACAGCTCTTGCATTAACACAGCAATGTGTGAAAGAGAGTGAACTAGAAGCATAACCCTAACACCAGTTGGATTTGGCTGAGGAGAAGGAGCTGTGGGAAGAAGGGAAACTGTGGTCAGAACACTTTGTATGAAATCAATCCTGAAGGATCTAAAGAAAGAACTGATTAAGCATTCCCACCATACCCTTCCCCAAAAACAAAATTAAATTAAAAACTGTGGGGTTGTGTCACACATCATTAATCTCAGGCCTTGGGAGGCAGAGCTGAGCTATTTTCTGTGTGCTTGAAGCCAGTCTGGTCTCAAAAGTGAGTTCCAGGACAGTCTACAAAGATGCATAGTATACATTTTGCCAAACAATGAAAATCAACAGAAAAATGAAGTAAAATAAAAAGACAAGGGAGCAGAACTCTCTGACTCTAAGTGATTCCTTTCTTTATATCCAACCACAATCAGCTAGCAATGGCCCTGTGATGACCCAGGTGAGGATATATAGGGTATTGAGTTTAGGCAAAGTGGGCTCCAGCTGTATGCTTATGAAAAGCCATTATCAATACTTGGTAGACTTTCCAGTGAATGCAGCATCTCTCAGTCCTCCCTGAATGGCCCAGGTTCAGCAAAGAGGAATATAATCCCACAATTCCAAAGCAAGCCATATCCAAGTTAGACTTTCCATTGATTTACCTCACAGAGAGAGGGAGAGAGGCAATTAATTTGTAAAAGGAAGGCAGCAGGAGCCACAAGTTTGATGAGGATGTTGATGAATAACAACAACTTTGGTCCCCTAAAAACAAGTACAATATATACTAAAATGGTTCATTCATATTCCTCAGCGACAATACCTTACCCACTGAGATGATGTAAAATGGATAGCTATCATTCAAGAATGTTTGTCTTCCTGACAGACAACACGCTTTCTGGAAGATCAACTCTCACAGATATCTTGTGGCACGTGTTGGAAGGAGGTAAAGGAGCCATGGAGAGTAAGAGAGAGCAAGGGAGTACAATGCTAAAATTCATAAGGCCAGCACAGTTGTTTGAGAGAATCCAGCAATGATGGGCCACATGCCGGCTGCCCTGCCTACTTTGGTTTTCATTTCCACGTCTTTGCTTGAGTTACCTCAACAAGATACCAAGATGGACACAATCATATGATGTACTTTTCAAGGTCCTGTTTGTTCTTTGTGTTTCCCAGTGACAAAGTAAAATCAAATTTCACTTGAAGAATTGTAGGAAGCTCTTATATTGGGAAAGCACAGCCTTATATGAAAAGGAAAACACCGCCCAGGTTTAGATTCCTATGGAGAGTGAAGGGAAAGAAAAAGAAAACAAGAGAGAAGAAATGTGAGTTTACAGACAAAGGAAAAGGGAAAAAGGAGAACACACTATGTTCTGTTCCTGACATTGGCCTCAATCCCATCAACACTAGGGAGGCAAACATAAATTGATCTGTTTGAATTCCAAGCCTGCTTTATTACAGAGAGTGTTCAAGGACATTCTCCTACGAAAAGACTAAATGTTTGTCTCAAAAATAATCAGAATAATAATAATGATGATAATAGTAATAAGTAGAAATGAAATGCTTCTGGATTGATTTTATGCATGAGTATTCTGTCTGCCCTTTCACCAGAAGAGGGCACTACATGCCACCAAGTGACCTCTGCAATTTATAGACAGTCTATGCTCCTGGGCCCTATTCTTTAATATGTGTGTGTGTTTGTGTGTTTGTGTGTTTGTGTGTGTGTGTGTGTGTGTGTGTGTGTGTGTGTGTGCATGTGTGTGTGTGTGTAAATTGGTAGAAGACTGGGCATTTGTATGATACAGCAGGAGACAACGGGATGGGGTGTGGAGGCAGAATGCCTACAAAGCCTGTTTGCTTGTGGGACTGGCAATACAAGCTCCATGCCAACCAGGGTTACAAAGAAAGACTCACTTTGGAATCAGAATCTGTGTTTCTTCACATACTAACCCAAGTTCAAACAAGCAGCACTACTTGTTTGTTCTGTGTAAGCATACACCTCTAGACTAGTTCAGCTTTCCAGCAATCCGTGAAGTTTCATCTGATCCCCAGGCCAAGTTCCCTTCGATCTTCTTCATTTATTTTTGATTTACACCTGTATGAAGGCCAGGTTAATTATTTTAACTCTAGTTATTTTTGATTGTGTAGGGAGGTCGGAGGATCTGGATTTCCAGGAGTGCGTAGACATAAAGTCAAAGGGTAAGTAATTGAAAAATTAAATTGCTAGATAGCAAGACTTGAAAGGCGAAATTACTGGGCAGTGGCCATGAGAATTTTATCAACAGCATTCAGGAAGCTGTTTGGGTTTGAGTTCAATGGAGCCTCAGGTCAGTAAAAGCTGCATAGTGAAGCCTCATGATGAAAGAGCAAAAGAAAATTAGAAGAAGAAGAAGTAAAAGAGAAGAGATGACAGAAAGATAAAGAACAAAAAGAAGTAGAAGGGGTAGAAGAAGAAGGAAAATAAGAAGTTGATGTGGTAGAAGAAAGAAAGCAAGGAAGAAAGAAGAAAACCCAGTATGGAGCAGGAAATATCCCCACATGCCTGTAATGTAACCACTCTGGTGGCAGGAGGATCTATGAGTTCATGGCCAGCCTGGTCTACAGACTGAGTCCTGGGAGAGTCAAAGCAACACAGAAAAATCATGTCTTGAAAAATTGAAAACTATCTTTTTGCACTAAATCTAACTACAAATCTGAACATATTCATGCTCAAACTGAGTAGGCCCGTTGGCAGGGAGGCAGATGATATGCACACACACACACACACACACACACACACACACACACACACACACACACACTCAATGATAAAGCCAAAAATAAACAAATGAAAATAGTTCAGTGAAAATCTAGAGAGTGACAAGAGGACTAACAGGATTTCAATGATTTTAAAATTCACAATGTATCCATAATTACAAGTACAAGAGAATTAGGGCCAAGCTTTGTTAGGCCCTAAAGCAAGAAAGGTCCCCTTTGCTCTTTGACAGGGCTGGACTTTCATGTATGGCTTGGCCAATCTCTGCTGTATAGTGACAACAACAACAGTAGTAGAGGTAAACTAATTTGAGTAAGCTCAATGCTTTCATATCTGTTCTCAGAAAGAAGACCTGCACCATGAAGTGGAGCAAAGATAAAGGGACACAAGCTGTCTTTAAAAAAAGAAAAAAAAAAACCACAAGTGAAAATATAAAGTAAACAAAACAAAGATTATAGTTCCTCATAAACCTGAAAATAACTGAATTCCTATCAGCCATGTAGGCTTTCCCTCCTCAACCAATGTTTAACTGGAAAGCACGGCACATGCATATATGAGTATTCAAGTGGAGATTGGTACACAGTGGTTCTGAGGAAGAGGCAGAGGCAGAGGCAGAGGCAGATAGACAGGTTGATTTCTGACTTTCACTTCTGCCTGGCCTACAAAATGAGTTTCAAGACAGCTCTCAAGGTACAAAGACAAAACCAGTTTCCAAAAGAAATGAAAGGAAGAAGGAAGGAAGGGAGAGACAGTGGAGGAAATGTAAATATGGAGACAGTTAATACAAAAAACAAACTAAAAAACAAAAACAAACAAACATCAAGACAAAAATTTCACACAGTCCCTAAGGCAGAACACCAACTGATTCCTGAGTATTGTTCTGCTACTATAGTTCTCAGGTCTCATGTACTCAAAAATCAATAACAAAATTCCAACTTTTAGCCACAGATGATGAATCAAGCCTCTGTTCTCAAAAATCGGAAAGCGGAGATTTGTCAGCTCACCAGGACTACAATCTGAGTTCTAGAAAAGAAATGGTTATACAGAGAAATGCTGAAAAAAAAAGACAGAAAGACTTTCAACTACTAAGACATCTACCAGGCCATTTCTGGTTATTTTTTTTTAATTTCATATATTTGACTTCTGCTGGAAAGGAAGCCATGTCCCTAAATTTATCAGTCTATCTTTCTCTAATTTCCTCTATTAATGTGACTATCAGTACAACAGAGTGATTGGCTACCTTATTTGAAAGTTAGCTTGATCTGTAATGTGATCTTTTTAGTTATGTATCACCAATTGTAAATGCTCCAACCCAGTAGCCAGACGGCTGCCTTTCCTGACATACTCTGCCTATAAAGTTGAAATCCTCCTTAAAAGTTCTTTTGCACTGGCAGGTGGTACTCAGATTTCACTGATTTTAATCATGTATGGCTAAACCACATGCAGAATCTAAAACCTGATAATTCCAGGGATCCATGGAAAAGTAGTACAGCTCTTGCATTAACAGCAATGAAAGAGGTGAACTAAACTTAACCCTAACACCAGTTAGATTTGGCTAGAGAAGGAGCTGTGAAGGAAAGCATGGTCAGAACTTCTTTGTGGAAATCAATCCTGAAGGATCTAAGGAAAGAACTGATTAAGCATTCCCACCATACCCCTCCCCCAAAAACAAAATTAAATTAAAAACTGTGAGGTTGGCTCCACATCATTTAATCTCAGGCCTTGGGAGGCCAGTGCTGAGCTATTTCTGCAACAATGTGCCCCAGCCAGTCTGGTCTCAAAAGTAGGTTCCAGGACATTCTACAAAGATGCAAGTATACTTTTGCCAAACAATGAAAATCAACAGAAAAA
Organism: Phodopus roborovskii; assembly: GCF_943737965.1. Lineage (NCBI taxonomy): Eukaryota > Metazoa > Chordata > Mammalia > Rodentia > Cricetidae > Phodopus > Phodopus roborovskii. The sequence continues at coordinate 26,525 of NW_026126995.1, forward strand.
TGAAGTAAAATAAAAAGACAAGGGAGCAGAACTCTCTGACTCTAAGTGATTCCTTTCTTTATATCCAACCACAATCAGCTAGCAATGGCCCTGTGATGACCCAGGTGAGGATATATAGGGTATTGAGTTTAGGCAAAGTGGGCTCCAGCTGTATGCTTATGAAAAGCCATTATCAATACTTGGTAGACTTTCCAGTGAATGCAGCATCTCTCAGTCCTACCTGAATGGCCCAGGTTCAGCAAAGAGGAATATAATCCCACAATTCCAAAGCAAGCCATATCCAAGTTAGACTTTCCATTGATTTACCCTCACGAGAGGAGAGGGAGAGAGGCAATTAATTTGTAAAAGGAAGGCAGCAGGAGCCACAAGTTTGATGAGGATGTTGATGAATAACAACAACTTTGGTCCCCTAAAAACAAGTACAATATATACTAAAATGGTTCATTCATATTCCTCAGCGACAATACCTTACCCACTGAGATGATGTAAAATGGATAGCTATCATTCAAGAATGTTTGTCTTCCTGACAGACAACACGCTTTCTGGAAGATCAACTCTCACAGATATCTTGTGGCACGTGTTGGAAGGAGGTAAAGGAGCCATGGAGAGTAAGAGAGAGCAAGGGAGTACAATGCTAAAATTCATAAGGCCAGCACAGTTGTTTGAGAGAATCCAGCAATGATGGGCCACATGCCGGCTGCCCTGCCTACTTTGGTTTTCATTTCCACGTCTTTGCTTGAGTTACCTCAACAAGATACCAAGATGGACACAATCATATGATGTACTTTTCAAGGTCCTGTTTGTTCTTTGTGTTTCCCAGTGACAAAGTAAAATCAAATTTCACTTGAAGAATTGTAGGAAGCTCTTATATTGGGAAAGCACAGCCTTATATGAAAAGGAAAACACCGCCCAGGTTTAGATTCCTATGGAGAGTGAAGGGAAAGAAAAAGAAAACAAGAGAGAAGAAATGTGAGTTTACAGACAAAGGAAAAGGGAAAAAGGAGAACACACTATGTTCTGTTCCTGACATTGGCCGTCAATCCCATCAACACTAGGGAGGCAAACATAAATTGATCTGTTTGAATTCCAAGCCTGCTTTATTACAGAGAGTGTTCAAGGACATTCTCCTACGAAAAGACTAAATGTTTGTCTCAAAAATAATCAGAATAATAATAATGATGATAATAGTAATAATAAGTAGAAATGAAATGCTTCTGGATTGATTTTATGCATGAGTATTCTGTCTGCCCTTTCACCAGAAGAGGGCACTACATGCCACCAAGTGACCTCTGCAATTTATAGACAGTCTATGCTCCTGGGCCCTATTCTTTAATATGTGTGTGTGTGTTTGTGAATGTGTGAGTGTGTGTTGTGTGTGTGTGTGTGTGTGTGTGCGTGCATGTGTCTGTGTGTGTGTAAATTGGTAGAAGACTGGGCATTTGTATGATACAGCAGGAGACAACGGGATGGGGTGTGGAGGCAGAATGCCTACAAAGCCTGTTTGCTTGTGGGACTGGCAATACAAGCTCCATGCCAACCAGGTCTCTGATTTTACTTATGAAATAAAGAAAGGTGGAAAAGAAAGACTCACTTTGGAATCAGAATCTGTGTTTCTTCACATACTAACCCAAGTTCAAACAAGCAGCACTACTTGTTTGTTCTGTGTAAGCATACACCTCTAGACTAGTTCAGCTTTCCAGCAATCCGTGAAGTTTCATCTGATCCCCAGGCCAAGTTCCTTCGATCTTCTTCATTTATTTTTGATTTACACCTGTATGAAGGCCAGGTTAATTATTTTAACTCTAGTTATTTTTGATTGTGTAGGGAGGTCTGAGGATCTGGATTTCCAGGAGTGCGTAGACATAAAGTCAAAGGGGTAAGTAATTGAAAAATTAAATTGCTAGATAGCAAGACTTGAAAGGCGAAATTACTGGGCAGTGGCCATGAGAATTTTATCAACAGCATTCAGGAAGCTGTTTGGGTTTGAGTTCAATGGAGCCTCAGGTCAGTAAAAGCTGCATAGTGAAGCCTCATGATGAAAGAGCAAAAGAAAATTAGAAGAAGAAGAAGTAAAAGAGAAGAAGATGACGAGAAAGATAAAGAACAAAAAGAAGTAGAAGGGGTAGAAGAAGAAGGAAAATAAGAAGTTGATGTGGTAGAAGAAAGAAAGCAAGGAAGAAAGAAGAAAACCCAGTATGGAGCAGGAAATATCCCCACATGCCTGTAATGTAACCACTCTGGTGGCAGGAGGATCTATGAGTTCATGGCCAGCCTGGTCTACAGACTGAGTCCTGGGAGAGTCAAAGCAACACAGAAAAATCATGTCTTGAAAAATTGAAAACTATCTTTTTGCACTAAATCTAACTACAAATCTGAACATATTCATGCTCAAACTGAGTAGGCCCGTTGGCAGGGAGGCAGATGATATGCACACACACACACACACACACACACACACACACACACACACACACACACTCAATGATAAAGCCAAAAATAAACAAATGAAAATAGTTGATGAAAATCTAGAGAGTGACAAGAGGACTAACAGGATTTCAATGATTTTATAATTCACAATGTATCCATAATTACAAGTACAAGAGAATTAGGGCCAAACTTTGTTAGGCCCTAAAGCAAGAAAGGTCCCCTTTGCTCTTTGACAGGCTGGACTTTCATGTAGCAAGCAGCAATCTGCTGTATAGTGACAACAACAACAGTAGTAGACGTAAAATAATTTGAGTAAGCTCAATGCTTTCATAACTGTTCTCAGAAAGAAGACCTGCCTGCACCATGAAGTGGAGCAAAGATAAGGACACAAGCTGTCTTTAAAAAAAAAAAGAAAAAAAACCACAAGGGAAAATATAAAGTAAACAAAACAAGATTATAGTTCCTCATAAACCTGAAAATAACAAAATTCCTATCAGCCATGTAGGCTTTCCTCCTCAACCAATGTTTAACTGGAAAGCTTGCAGCACATGCATATATGAGTATTCAAGTGGAGATTGGTACACAGTGGTTCTGAGGAAGAGCCAAACAGAAGAGGCAGATAGACAGGTTAATTTCTGACTTTCCTTCTGCCTGGCCTACAAAATGAGTTTCAAGACAGCTCTCAGGGTACACAAAGACAAAACCAGTTTCCAAAAGAAATGAAAGGAAGGAAGGAAGGAGAGACAGTGGAGGGAAATGTAAATATGGAGACAGTTAATACAAAAACAAACTAAAAACAAAAACAACAAACATCAAGACAAAAATTTCACACAGTCCCTGGGCAGAACACCAACTGATTCCTGAGTATTGTTCTGCTTACTATAGTTCTCAGGTCTCATGTACTCAAAAATCAATAACAAATTAACTTTTAGCCACAGATGATGAATCAAACCTCTGTTGCCAAAATCGGAAAGCAGATTTGTCGCTCACCGGGATTACAATCTGAGTTCTAGAAAAGAAATGGTTATATAAGGAAATGCTGAAAAAATAAAAAAGACAGAAAGACTTCCAACTATTAAGACATCTCCCAGGCCATTTCTGGTTATTTTTTTTAATTTCATATATTTGACTTCTGCTGGAAAGGAAGCCATGTCCCTAAATTCATCAGTCTATCTTTCTCTAATTTCCTGTATTAATGTGACTATCAGTACAACAGAATGATTGGCTACCAATTTGAGAAAGTTGGCTTAGTCCTGTGTAATGCTTTGGTTATGCATCACCAATTGTAAATGCTCTAAACCCAGTGACAGACAGCTTGCCTTTCCTGACATACTCTGCCTATAAGTTGAAATCCTCGTAAGAAAGTTCTTTTGCACTGGCAGAGTGGTACTCAGATTTCACTGATTTTAATCATGTGCATGGCTAAACCACGTGCAGAATCTAAAAACTGATAATTCCAGGATCCATGGAGAAAAGTAATTACAGCTCTTGCATTAACACAGCAATGTGTGAAAGAGAGTGAACTAGAAGCATAACCCTAACACCAGTTGGATTTGTGAGGAAGAAGGAGCCCAGAGAGGAAGAAACTGTGATAAGATACTTTGTGAAGTCAATCTGGGATCTAGAAAGAACTGATTAGCATTCCCACCATACCCCCTTCCCCAAAAAACAAAATTAAAATTAAAAACTGTGGGGTTGTGTCACACATCATTAATCTCAGGCCTTGGGAGGCAGAGCTGAGCTATTTTCTGTGTGCTTGAAGCCAGTCATTCTCCAAAGTGAGTTGCAGGACAGTCTACAAAAATGTTATTATACATTTGCCAATAATGAAAATCAACAGAAAAATGAAGTAAATAAAAAGACAAGGGAGCAGAACTCTCTGACTCTAAGTGATTCCTTTCTTTATATCCAACCACAATCAACAAGCAATGGCCTATGTGATGACCCAATTGAGGATATATAGGGTATTGAGTTTAGGCAAAGTGGGCTCCCAGCTGTACGCTTATGAAAAGCCATTATCAATACTTGGTAGACTTTCCAGTGAATGCAACATCTCTCAGTCCTCCCAGTTGCAAAAGGTTCAGCAAAGAGAATATAATCCCACAATTCCAAAGCAAGCCATATCCAGTTAGACTTTCCATTGGTTTACCCTCCACGAGAGAGGAGGGAGAGGCAAATTAATTTGTAAAAGGAAGGCAGCAAGAGACACAAGTTTGATGAGGATGTTGATGAATAACAACAACTTTGGTCCCCTAAAAACAAATGCAATATATACTAAAATGGTTCATTCATATTCCTCTGCGACAATACACCCACCCACTGAGATGATGTAACTTGGATAGCTATCATTCCAGAATGTTTGTCTTCTGAGCAGACCCCTTGCTTTGGAAGATCAACTCTCACAGATATCTTGGCATGAATGTTGGAAGGAGGTAAAGGAGCCATGGAGAGTAAGAGAAGGCAAGGAGTACAATGCTAAAATTCATAAGGCCAGCACAGTTGTTTGAGAGAATCAGCAATGATGGGCACGTGCCTATGCCCTGCCACTTTGGTTTTCATTCCCGTCTTTGCTTGAGTTACCTCAACAAGATACCAAGATGGACACAATCATATGATGTACTTTTCTGAGGTCCTGTTTGTTCTTTGTGTTCCCAGTGACAAGTAAAATCAAATTTCACTTGAAGATAGTAGGAAAGCTCTTATATTAGGAAAACACAGCGCCTTATATGAAAAGGAAAACACATGAGTTTAGATTCTATCGAAGTGAAGAGGAAAGAAAAAGAAAACAAGAGAGAGAGAGAAATGTGAGTTTACAGACAAAGGAAAAAGGAAAAAGAGAGAACACTATGTTCTGTTGCTGACAGTGGCCGTCAATCCCATCAACACTAGGAGGCAAGCCTCTGAAGTTGATCTTTTAGTTAAACCTGCTTTATTACAGAGAGTGTTCAAGGACATTCTCCTACGAAAAAGATTAAATGTTTGTCTCAAAAAAAAATCAGAATAATAATAATGATGATAATAGTAATAATAAGTAGAAATGAAATACTTTTGATTGATTTTATGCATGAGTATTCTCTCTGGCTTTCATGAAGAGAACACTTATTCCACTGTAAGTAGCCTCTGCAATTTATAGACAGTCTATATGCTCCTGGGCCCTATTCTTTAATATGTGTGTGTGTTTGTGAATGTGTGAGTGTGTGTTTGTGTGTGTGTGTGTGTGTGTGTGTGCATGTGTCTGCGTGTGTGTAAATTGGTAGAAGACTGGGCATTTGTATGATAGCAGGAGGCAACGGGATGGTATGGGCAGAATGCCTACAAAGCCTATTTGCTTGTGGGACTGGCAATACAAGCTCCATGCTGGAGTCTGTGATTTTACTTATGAAATAAAGAAAGGTGGAAAAGAAAGACTCACTTTGGAATCAGAATCTGTGTTTCTTCACATACTAACCCAAGTTCAAACAAGCAGCACTACTTGTTTGTTCTGTGTGTGTACACCTCTAGACTAGTTCAGCTTTCCAGCAATCCGTGAAGTTTCATCTGATCCCCAGGCCAAGTTCCCTTAGATCTTCTTCATTTATTTTTGATTTACACCTGTATGAAGGCCAGGTCAATTATTTTGCTCTAGTTATTTATGATTGTGTAGGGAGGGTCGGGGATCTGGATTTCCAGGAGTGCGTGAACATAAAGTCAAGGGTAAGTAATTGAAAAATTAAATTGCTAGATAGCAAGACTTGAGAGGCAGAAATTACTGGGCAGTAGCCATAAGAATTTTATCAACTGGCATTCAGGAAGCTGTTTGAGTTTGAGTTCAATGGGAGCCTCCAGGTCAGTAAAAGCTGCATAGTGAAGCCTCATGATGAAGAGCAAAAATTAGAAGAAGAAGAAGTAAAGAAGAAGATGACGAGAAAGATAAAGACAAAAAAATGAAAAGGTAGAAGAAGAAGAGAAATAAAGTTGATGTGGTAGAAGAAAAGAAAGCAAGGAAGAAAGAAGAAAACCCAGTATGGAGCAGAAATATCCCCACATGCCTGTAATGTAGCCTCTCTGGTGGCAGGAGGATCTATGAGTTCATGGCCAGCCTGGACTATAAACTGAGTCCTGGGAGAGTCAAAGCAACACAGAAAATCCTTCTTGAAAAATTGAAAACTATCTTTTTGCACTAAATCTAACTACAAATCTGAACATATTCATGCTCAAACTGAGTAGGCCATTGGCAGGGAGGCAGATGAGATGCACACACAAGCACACATACACACACACACACACACACACACACATATAATTGATAAAATAAAAATAAACAAATAAAAATAGTTCAGTGAAAATCTAAGAGTGACAAGAGTGGTTTAACAGGATTTCAAGGATTTTAAAATTCACAATGTATCCATAATTACAAGTACAAGGGAATTAGGGCCAAGACTTTGTTGAGCCCTAAAGCAGAAAAGGTCCCCTTTGCTCTTTGACAGGGCTGGACTTTCATGTATGGCTTGGCCAATCTCTGCTGTATAGTGAGAACAACAACATTAGTAGAGGTAAACTAATTTGAGTAAGCTCAATGCTTTCATATCTGTTCTCAGAAGGGAGACCTGCACCATGAAGTGGAGCAAAGATAAAGGGACACAAGCTGTCTTCGAAAAAAGAAAAAAACCACAAGTGAAAATATAAAAGTAAAACAAAACAAAAGTTTATAGTTCCTCATAAACCTGAAAAAATAACTGAATTCCTATCAGCCATGTAGGCTATCCCCCTCAACCAATGTTAACTGGAAAGCACGGCACATGCATATATGAGTATTCAAGTGGAGATTGGTACACAGTGGTTCTGAGGAAGAGGCAGAGGCAGAGGCAGATAGACAGGTTAGATTTCTGACTTTCACTTCTGCCTGGGCCTAAAAAATGAGTTTCAAGACAGCTCTCAAGGTACAAAGACAAAACCAGTTTCCAAAAGAAATGAAAGGAAGAAGGAAGGAAGGGAGGAGACAGGTGGAGGAAATGCCAAATATGGAGACAGTTAATACAAAAAACAAACTAAAAAACAAAAAAACAAACAAACATCAAGACAAAAATTTCACACAGTCCCTAAGGCAGAACACCAACTGATTCCTGAGTATTGTTCTGCTACTATAGTTCTCAGGTCTCATGTACTCAAAAATCAATAACAAAATTCCAACTTTTAGCCACAGATGATGAATCAAGCCTCTGTTCTCAAAAATCGGAAAGCGGAGATTTGTCAGCTCACCAGGACTACAATCTGAGTTCTAGAAAAGAAATGGTTATACAGAGAAATGCTGAAAAAAAAAAAAAAAAAGAAAGACTTTCAACTACTAAGACATCTACCAGGCCATTTTTTTTTAATTTCATATATTTGACTTCTGCTGGAAAGGAAGCCATGTCCCTAAATTTATCAGTCTATCTTTCTCTAATTTCCTCTATTAATGTGACTATCAGTACAACAGAATGATTGGCTACCTTATTTGAAAGTTGGCTTGATCCTGTGTAATGCTTTGGTTATGTATCACCAATTGTAAATGCTCTAAACCCAGTGACAGACAGCTTGCCCTTTCCTGACATACTCTGCCTATAAGTTGAAATCCTCGTAAAAGTTCTTTTGCACTGGCAGGTGGTACTCAGATTTCACTGATTTTAATCATGTGCATGGCTAAACCACATGCAGAATCTAAAAACTGATAATTCCAGGATCCATGGAGAAAAGTAATTACAGCTCTTTGCATTAACACAGCAATGTGTGAAAGAGAGTGAACTAGAAGCATAACCCTAACACCAATTGGATTTGGCTGAGGAAGGAGCTGTGGGAAGAGAGAGCTGTGGTCAGAACACTTTATGAAATCAATCCTGAAGGATCTAAAGAAAAGAACTGATTAAGCATTCCCACCATGTCCCTTCCCCAAAAAACAAAATTAAATTAAAAACTGTGGGTTGTGTCACGCACATCATTAATCTCAGGCACTTGGGAGGCAGAGGCTGAGCTATTTTCATGTGCTTGAAGCCAGTCTGGTCTCAAAAGTGAGTTCCAGGACAGTCTACAAAGTTATAGTACCCATTTTGCCAAACAATGAAAATCAACAGAAAAATGAAGTAAAATAAAAAGACAAGGGAGCAGAACTCTCTGACTCTAAGTGATTGCTTTCTTTATATCCAACCACAATCAGCTAGCAATGGCCCTGTGATGAGCCAGGTGAGGATATATAGGGTATGGAGATTTGGGCAAAGTGGGCTCCAGCTGTATGCTTATGAAAAGCCATTATCAATACTTGGTAGACTTTCCAGTGAATGCAGCATCTCTCAGTCCTACCTGAATGGCCCAGGTTCAGCAAAGAGAAATATAATCCCACAATTCCAAAGCAAGCCATATCCAAGTTAGATTTCCATTGATTTCATTCAATCTAGAGAGAGGAGAGGCATTACCTATAAAAATAAGGCCACAGGAGCCGCAAGTATGATGAGGATGTTGATGAATAACAACAACTTTGGTCCCCTAAAAACAAGTACAATATATACTAAAACATGGTTCATTCATATTCCTCAGCGACAATACCTACCCACTGAGATGATGTAACTTGATAGCTATCATTCAAGAATGTTTGTCTCTCCTGACAGACAACACGCTCTTTCTGGAAGATTTGCAACTCCTCACAGATATCTTGTGGCACGGTTGGAAGGAGGTAAAGGAGCCATGGAGAGTAAGAGAGAGCAAGGGAGTACAATGTTAAATTCATAAGGCCAGCACAGTTGTTTGAGAGAATCCAGCAATGATGGGCCACATGCCGGCTGCCCTGCCTACTTTGGTTTTCATTTCCATGTCTTTGCTTGAGTTACCTCAACAAGATACCAAGATGGACACAATCATATGATGTACTTTTCAAGGTCCTGTTTGTTCTTTGTGTTTCCCAGTGACAAAGTAAAATCAAATTTCACTAGAAGAATACTAGGAAGCCTTTATATTGGGAAAAGACAGCCTTATATGAAAAGGAAAACACCGCCAGGTTTAGATTCCTATGGAGAGGAAGGGAAAGAAAGAAAACAAGAGAGAAGAAATGTGAGTTTACAGACAAAGGAAAAGGAAAAAAGGAGAACACACTATGTTCTGTTCCTGACATTGGCCGTCAATCCCATCAACACTAGGAGGCAAACATAAATTGATCTGTTTGGTCCAAGCCTGCTTTATTACAGAGAGTGTTCAAGGACATTCTCCCACGAAAAGACTAAATGTTTGTCTCAAAAATAATCAGAATAATAATAATGATGATAATAGTAATATAAGTAAGTAAATGCTTCTGGATGGATTTTATGCTGAGTATTCTGTCTGCCTTTCACCAAAGAGGGCACTACATGCCACCAAGTGACCTCTGCAATTTATAGACAGTCTATGCCCTGGGCCCTATTCTTTAATTTGTGTGTGTGTTTGTGAATGTGTGAGTGTGTGTTTGTGTGTGTGTGTGTGTGTGTGTGTGCGTGCATGTCTGTGTGTGTGTAAATTGGTAGAGAGCTGGGCATGTGATACAGCAGGAGACAACGGGATGGGGTGTGGAGGCAGAATGCCTACAAAGCCTGTTTGCTTGTGGGACTGGCTAATACAAGCTCCATGCCAACCAGGTCTCTGATTATACTTATGAAATAAAGAAGGTGGAAAGAAAGACTCACTTTGGAATCAGAATCTGTTTATTTCACATATGGTTTAAGTTCAAGCAGCAACTTTCTTGACTGTTCTGTGTAAGCATACACCTCTTGATGGTTGGCTTTCACTAATAATCCAGTGAAGTTTCATCTGATCCCCAGGCCAAGTTCCTTCAGTCTTTGACTATTTTTGATTTACATCTGTATGAAGGCCAGGTTAATTGTTTAGCCTCTAGTTATTTTGATTGACCTTAGGGAGGTCTGGGGATCTGGATTTCAAGTGCGTAGACATAGATCAAAGGGGTAAGTAATTGAAAAATTAAATTTGCTAGATAGCAAGACTTGAAAATAAAATTACTGGGCCAGTGGCCTTCCAATTTTATCAACAGCATTCCAGGAAGCTTTGTTTTGGGTTTGAGTTCAAAGGAGCCTCAGGTCAGTAAAAATACTGCATAGTGAAGCCTCAAGATGAAAGAGGCAAAGAGACAGATTAGAAGAAGAAGAATGAAAGAGAAGAAGATGGCAGAGAATAAAGACTAAAAGAAGTACAAGGGTAGAAGAAGGAGGAAAATAAGAAGTTGATGTGGTAGAAGAAAGAAAGCAAGGAAGAAAGAAGAAAAACCCAGTATGGAGCAAGAAATATTCCCATGCCTGTAATGTAACCACTCTGGTGGCAGGAGGATCTATGAGTTCTTATCTAGCCTGGTCTACAGACTGAGTCCTGGAGAATTAAACAACACAGAAAAATCATGTCTTGAAAAAATTGAAAACTATCTTTTGCACTAAATCTAACTAAATCTGAACATATTCCAATAGCTCCAAACTGAGTAGGCCCGTTGGCAGGGAGGCAGATGATATGCACACACACACACACCCCCCCCCCCCCCCCTCTTACACACACACTCAATGATAAAGCCCAAAAATAAACAAATGAAAATAGTTAGTGAAAATCTAAAGTGACAAAAGAGGACTAACAGGATTTCAGCTGATTTTAAAATTCACAATGTATCAATAATTACAAGTACAAGAGAATTAGGGCCAAGCTTTGTTAGGCCCTAAAGCAGAAAAGGTCCCCTTTGCTCTTTGACAGGGGCTGGACTTTCATGTATGGCTTGGCCAATCTCTGCTGTATAGTGACAACAACAACAGTATTGACGTAAACTAATTTGAGTAAGCTCAATGCTTTCATAACTATTCTCAGAAAGAAGACCTGCCATAGTGGAGCAAAGATAAAGGGACACAAGCTGTCTTTAAAAAAAGAAAAAAAAAAAAAAAAAAACCACAAGGGGAAATATAAAGTAAAAACAAAAACAAAGATTATAGTTCCTCATAAATACCAAAGTAACCCAATTCCTATCAGCCATGTGGCTTTCCCTCCTCAACCAATGTTTAACTGGAAAGCATACGGCTTTATGCATATGTAGGTAAATCAGTGGAGATTGGTACACAGTGGTTCTGAGGAAGAGGCGAAACAGAGAGGTAGATAGACAGGTTGATTTCTGATTCACTTCTGCCTAGCCTACAAAGTGAGTTTCAAGACAGCTCTCCAAGGTACAAAGACAAAACCAGTTTCCAAAAGAAATGAAAGGAAGAAGGAAGGGAAGGGAGAGACAGTGGAGGAAATGTAAATATGGAGACAGTTAATACAAAAACAACCAAAAAAACAAAAACAAACAAACATCAAGCACAAAATTTCCACCTACAATCCCTAAGACAGAACACCAACTGATTCCTGAGTATTGTTCTGCTACTATAAGTTCTCAGGTGTCTCATGTACTCAAAAATCATACAGACAATTCCAACACCCAGCTACAGATGATGAATCAAGCCTCTGTTCTCAAAAATCGGAACGCGGAGATTTGTCAGCTCACCAAGACCACAATCCCCTGAGTTCTAGAAAAGAAATGGTTAACAGAGAAATGCTGAAAAAAAAAAAAGACAAGAAAGACTTTCAACTACTAAGACATCTACTAGGCCATTTCTGGTTATTTTTTTTTTTAATTTCATATATTTGACTTCCGCTTGAGGAAGCCATGTCCCTAAATTTATCAGTCTATCTTTCTCTAATTTCCTCTTATTAATGTGACTATCAGTACAACAGAATGATTTGTTACCTATTTGAAAGTTGGCTTGATCCTGTGCTAATGCTTTTGGTTATGCCATCACCAATTGTAAATGCTCTAAACCGTGACAGAAGCTTGCCCCCTTTCCTGATATACTCTGCCTATAAGTTGAAATCCTCGTGAAAAGTTCTTTGCACTGGCAGGTGGACTCAAGATTTCACTGATTTTAATCATGTGCATGGCTAAACCACATGCAGAATCTAAAAATCTGACCAATTCCCAGGATCCATGGAGAAAAATAATTACAGCAATGCATTAACAAGGAGTGTGAAAGAGAGTGTGAACTAGAAGCATCCCTAACACCAGTTGGATTTGGCTGAGGAGAAGGAGCTGGGGAAGAAGGGAAATGTGGTCAGAACACTTTGGCCATGGAAATCAATCCTGAAGGATCTAAGAAAGAACTGACTAAGATTCCCACCATACTCCCCTCCCCAAAACAAAATTAAATTAAAACTGTGGTTGTGTCACACATCATTAATCTCAGGCCTTGGGAGGCAGAGCTGAGCTATTTTCTGTGTGCTTGAAGCCAGTCTGGTCTCAAAAGTGAGTTCCCAGGACAGTCTACAAAGATGCATAGTATACTTTTTGCCAAACAATGAAAATCAACAGAAAAAGTGAAGTAAAATAAAAAGACAAGAGGTGGCAGAACTCTCTGACTCTAAGTGATTCCTTTCTTTATATCCAACCACAATCAGCTAGCAATGGCCCTGTGATGACCCAGGTGAGGATATATGGGTATTGAGTTTAGGCAAAGTGGGCCTTAGCTGTATGCTTATGAAAAAGCCATTATCAATACTTGGTAGACTCTTCCAGTGAATTCAGCATCTCTCAGTCCTCCCCTGAATGGCCCAGGTTCAGCAAAGAAAAATATAATCCCTATGATTCCAAAGCAAGCCATATCCAAGTTAGACTTTCCATTGATTTGCACCCTCCTGAGAGGAGAGGGAAGAGAGGCAATTAATTTGTAAAAGGAAGGCAGCAGGAGCCACAGGGATTTGATGAGGATGTTGATGAACACAATAACTTTGGTCCCCTAAAAACAAACAGTACAATATATACTAAAATGGTTCATTCATATTCATAAGTTGACAATACCTTACCCACTGAGACGATGAAAAATGGAAAGCTATCATTCCAAGAATGTTTGTCTTCCTGACAGACAACACGCTCTTCTGGAAGATCAACTCTCACAGATATCTTGTGGCACGTGTTGGAAGGAGGTGAGAGCCATGGAGGAAGGAAGAGAGAGCAAGGGAGTACAATGCTAAAATTCATAAGGCCAGCACAGTTGTTTGAGAGAATCCAGCAATGATGGGCCACATGCCGGCTGACCTGCCTTACTTTGGTTTTCATTTCCATGTCTTTGCTTGAGTTACCTCAACAAGATACCAAGATGGACACAATCATATGATGTACTTTTCAAGGTCCTGTTTGTTCTTTTTGTGTTTCCCAGTGACAAAGTAAAATCAAAATTCACCTGGCAGAATGTAGGAAGCTCTTATATTGGGAAAGCCACAGCCTTATATGAAAAGGAAAAACAACACCGCCCAGGTTTAGATTCCTATGGAGAGTGAAGGGAAAAGAAAAAGAAAACAAGAGAGAAGAAATGTGAGTTTACAGACAAAGGAAAAGGGAAAAAAGGAGGAACACACTATGTTCTATTTCCTGACATTGGCCGTCAATCCCATCAACACTAGGGGGGCAAACATAACGTGATCTGTTTTGAATTCCAAGTATGCTTTATTACAGAGAGTGTTCAAGGACATTCTCCCACGAAAAGACCCAAATGTTTGTCTCAAAAATAATCAGGAATAATAATAATGATGATAATAGTAATAATAAGTAGAAATGAAATGCTTCTGGATTGATTTTATGCCATGAGTATTCTGTCTGCCCTCTTCACCAAAAGAGGACGCAACTACATACCTAGTGACCTCTGCAATTTATAGACAGTCCTGCTACTGGGCCCTATTCTTTAAGGTATGTGTTTGTGATTGGTGTGAGTGTGTGTTTGTGTGTGTGTGTGTGTGTGTGTGCGTGGATGTGTCTGTGTGTGTAAATTGGTAGAAGACTGGGCATTTGTATGATACAGCAGGGAGACAAATGGATGGGGGTGTGGAGGCAGAATGCCCTACAAAGCCCTGTTTGTTGTGGGACTGGCAATCTAAGCTCCCAGCCTAAGCAGGTCACCAATTATACTGAAATAAAGAAAGGTGGAAAAGAAAGACTCACTTTGAAATCAGAATCTGTGTTTCTTCACATACAACCCAAGTTCAACAACAGCACTACTTGTTTGTTCTGTGTAAGCATACACTCTTGAAAGTAGTCCGGCTTTGCAGCAATCCGTAGGCTTTCACCAGACCCCAGGCCAAGTTCCCTTAGACCTTCTTCATTTATTTTTGATTTACATCTGTATGAAGGCCCAGGTTAATTATTTTAACTCAGTTATTTTTGATTGTGTAGGGAGGTCTGAGGATCTGGATTTCCAGAGTACGTAAACATAAAGTCAAGGGGTAAGTAATTGAAAAATTAAATTGCTAGATAGCAAGACTTGAAAGGCGAAATTACTGGGCAGTGGCCATGAGGAATTTTATCAACAGCATTAGGAAGCTGTTCGGGTTTGAGTTCAAAGGAGCCTCAGATCAGAAAGCTGCATAGTGAAGCCCTCAAGATGAAAGAGCAAAAGAAAAATTAGAAGAAGAAAGAAGAAAGAGAAGAAGATGACGAGAAAGATAAAAGACATAAAAAAAAGTAGAAGGGGTAGAAGAAGAAGGAAAATAAGAACTTGATGTGGTAGAAGAAAGAAAGCAAGGAAGAAAGAAAAGAAAACCCAGTATGGAGCAGGAAATATCCCCACATGCCTGTAATGTAACCACTCTGGTGGCAGGAGGGATCTATGAGTTCATAGCCAGCTGGCCTACAGACTGAGTCTGGGAGAGTCAAGCAACCCACAGAAAAATTATGCTTGAAAAATTGAAAACTATCTTTTTGCACTAAATCTCACTACAAATCTGAAATCTTCATGCTCAACTGAGTAGGCCCGGGCAGGGGAGGCAGATGATATGCACACACACACACACACACACACACACACACACACACACACACTAATATTGATAAGCCAAAAATAAACAAATGAAAATAGTTGAGTGAAAAGCTCTAGAGAGTGACAAGAGGACTACTAGGATTTCAATGTTTTAAAATTCTGTATCGTAATTACAGTATTACCTGAGAATTAGGGCCAAGCCTTTGTTAGGTCCTAAAGCAAGAAAGGTCCCCTTTGCTCTTTGACAGGGCTGAACTTCTCATGTATGGCTGGCCAATCTCTGCTGTATAGTAACCTTAACAACAGTAGTAGAGGAAACTAATTTGAGTAAAGCTCAATGCTTTCTCAACTGTTCTCAGAAAGAAGACCTGCACCATGAAGTGGAGCAAAATCAGGGACACAAGCTGTCTTAAACAAAAGAAAAAAAAACCACAAGGAAAATATAAAGTAAACAAAACAAGATTATAGTTCCTCATAAACCTGAAAATACTTGAATTCCTTATCAGCCATGTAGGCTTTCCTCCTCAACCAATGTTCAACTGGAAAGCACGGCTATGCATATATGAGTATTCAAGGGGAGATTGGTACACAGTGGTTCTGAGGAAGAGGCAGAGGACAGAGGCAGATAGACAGGTTGATTTCTGACTTCACTCTCCGGCCTACAAACTGCAGTAATTTCAAAGACAGCTCTCAGGACAAATAAAAAAAACAATTTCCAAAAGAAATGAAAGGGAAGAAGCAAAGAAGGGAGAGACAGTGGAGGAAATGTAAATATGGAGACAGTTAATACAAAAAACAAACTAAAAACAAAACAAATAAACATAGACAAAACCTGACCTAATCCCTAAGGTAGAATACCAATTGATTCCAGAGCATTGTTCTTGCTCTATAGTTCTCAGGTTCATGAACAAAAAATTATATAAAAAATTCCCAACTTTTAGCCATAGATAATGAAATCAAGCCTCTATTCTCAAAAATCGGAAAGCGAAATTTGTCAGCTCACTAGGACTACAATCGAGTTCTAGAAAGAAACGGTTATACAGAGATAATGCTGAAAAAAAGACAGAAAACTTTCAACTATTAAGACATCCTCCAGGCCATTTCTGGTTTTTTTTTTTTTTTAATTTCATATATTTGACTTCTGCTGGAAAGGGCCATGTCCCTAAATTTATCAGTCTATCTTTCTCTAATTTCCCTCTATTAATGTGACTATCAGTACAACAGAATGATTGGCTACCCTATTTGAAAGTTGGCTTGATCCTGTGTAATGCTTTGGTTATGTATCACCAATTGTAAATGCTCTAAACCCAGTGACAGACAGCTTGCCCTTTCCTGACATACTCTGCCTATAAGTTGAAATCCTCGTAAAAGTTCTTTTGCACTGCTGCAGGTGGTACTCCAGATTTCACTGATTTTAATCATGTGCATGGCTAAACCACATGCAGAATCTAAAAACTGATAATTCCAGGATCCATGGAGAAAAGTAAGTACAGCTCTTGCATTAACAAGCATGTGTGAAAGAGAGTGAACTAAGAAGCATAACCCTAACACCAGTTGGATTTGGCTGAGGAGAAGCTGGAGCTGTGGGAAGAAGGGAAACTGTGGTCAGAACACTTTGTATGGGAAATCAATCCTGAAGGATCTAAAGAAAGAACTGATTAAGCATTCCCACCATCCCCTTCCCCCAAAAACAAAATTAGAATTAAAAACTGTGGGTTGTGTCACACATCATTAATCTCAGGCCTTGGGAGGCAGAGCCGGGCTATTTTCTGTGTGCTTGAAGCCAGTCTGGTCTCAAAAAAAGTGAGTTCCAGGACTAAGTCTACAAAAGATGCATAGTATACTTTTGCCAAACAATGAAAATCAACAGAAAAAATGAAGTAAAATAAAAAGACAAGGGAGCAGAACTCTCTTGAGCTCTAAGTGATTCCTTTTCTTTATATCCAACCACAATCAGCTAGCAATGGCCCTGTGATGACCAAGGTGAGGATATATAGGGTATTGAGTTTAGGCAAAGTGGGCTCCAGCTGTATGCTTATGAAAAGCCATTATCAATACTTGGTAGACTTTTCCAGTGAATGCAGCATCTCTCAGTCCTCCCTGAATGGCCCAGGTTCAGCAAAGAGGAATATAATCCCACAATTCCAAGCAAGCCATATCCAAGTTAGACTTTCCATTGATTTACCCTCACGAGAGGAGAGGGAGAGGAGAGGAAAACAACTAATTTGTAAAGGAAAGCAGCAGGATGCCATACGTTAATGAGGATGCTGATAAATAACAACTACTTTGGTCCCCTAGCCTAGCACACCTGCTCTCTCCTTTAAAATGGTTCATTCATATTCCTCAGCGACATTTATACCTACCCCTGAGACGATGAGAAATGGAAAGCTATCCTTCAAGAATGTTTGTCTTCCTGAAGACAACACGCTTTCTGGAAGATCAACTCTCACAGATATCTTGTGGCACGTGTTGGAAGGGAGGTAAAGGAGCCATGGAGAGTAAGAGAGAGCAAGGAGTACAATGCTAAAATTCATAAGGCCAGCACAGTTGCTTGAGAGAATCCAGCAATGATGGGCCACATGCCGGCTGCCCTGCCTACTTTGGTTTTCATTTCCATGTCTTTGCTTGAGTTACCTCAACAAGATACCAAGATGGACACAATCATAAGGATGTACTTTTCAAGGTCCTGTTTGTTCTTTGTGTTTCCCAGTGACAAAGTAAAACCAAATTTCACTGAAGAATTCTAGGGAAGCTCTTATATTGGGAAAGACAGCCTTATATGAAAAGGAAAACATTGCTCAAGTTTAGATTCCTATGGAAGTGAAGGGAAAGAAAAAGGAAACAAAGAGAGAAGAAATGTGAGTTTACAGACAAAGGAAAAGGAAAAAGGAGAACACACTATGTTCTGTTCCCTGACATTGGCCGTCAATCCCATCAACACTAGGGGAGGCAAACATAAATTGATCTGTTTGAATTCCAAGCCTGCTTTATTACAGAGGAGTGTTCAAGGACATTCTCCCTACGAAAAGACTAAATGTTTGTCTCAAAAATAATCAGAATAATAATAATGATGATAATAGTAATAATAAGTAGAAATGAAATGCTTCCTGGATTGATTTTATGCATGAGTATTCTGTCTGCCCTTTCACCAAAAGAGGGCACTACATCCCACCAAGTGACCTCTGCAATTTATAGACAGTCTATGCTCCTGGGCCCTATTCTTTAATTTGTGTGTGTGTTTGTGAATGTGTGAGTGTGTGTTTGTGTGTGTGTTGTGTGTGTGTGTGCGTGCATGTGTCTGTGTGTGTGTAAATTGGTAGAAGACTGGGCATTTGTATGATACAGCAGGAGACAACGGGATGGGGTGTGGAGGCAGAATGCCTACAAAGCCTGTTTGCTTGTGGGACTGGCAATACAAGCTCCATGCCAACCAGGTCTCTGATTTTACTTATGAAATAAAGAAAGGTGGAAAAGAAAGACTCACTTTGGAATCCAGAATCTGTGTTTCTTCACATACTAACCCAAGTTCAAACAAGCAGCACTACTTGTTTGTTCTGTGTAAGCATACACCTCTTGAATAGTTCGGCTTTCCAGCAATCCGTGAAGTTTCATCTGATCCCCAGGCCAAGTTCCCTTCGATCTTCTTCATTTATTTTTGATTTACATCTGTATGAAGGCCAGGTTAATTATTTAACTCTAGTTATTTTTGATTGTGTAGGAGGTCTGAGGATCTGGATTTCAGAGTGCGTAGACATAAAGTCAAAGGGGTAAGTAATTGAAAAATTAAATTGCTAGATAGCAAGACTTGAAAGGCGAAATTACTGGGCAGTGGCCATGAGAATTTTATCAACAGCATTCAGGAAGCTGTTTGGGTTTTGAGTTCAAAGGAGCCTCAGGTCAGTAAAAGCTGCATAGTGAAGCCTCAAGATGAAAGAGCAAAAGAAAAATTAGAAGAAGAAGAAGTAAAGAGAAGAAGATGACGAAAGATAAAGAACAAAAAGAAGAAGTACAAGGGGTAGAAGAAGGAGGAAAATAAGAAGTTGATGTGGTAGAAGAAGAAAGCAAGGAAGAAAGAAGAAAACCCAGTATGGAGCAGGAAATATCCCCACATGCCTGTAATGTAACCACTCTGGTGGCAGGGAGGATCTAAGAGTTCATGGCCAGCCTGGTCTACAGACTGAGTCCTGGGAGAGTCAAAACAACACAGAAAAATCATGTCTTGAAAAATTGAAAACTATCTTTTTTTGCACCAAATCTAACTACAAATCTGAACATATTCATGCTCAAACTGAGTAGGCCCGTTGGCAGGGAGGTAGATGGATATGCAAACACACACACACACACACACACACACACACACACACACACACTCAATGATAAAGCCAAAAATAAACAAATGAAAATAGTTGAGTGAAAATCTAGAGAGTGACAAGAGGACTAACAGGATTTCAATGATTTTGGAAATTCACAATGTATCCATAATTACAAGTACAAAGAGAATTAGGGCCAAGCTTTGTTAGGCCCTAAAGCGTTAGAAAGGTCCCCTTTGCTCTTTGACAGGGCTGGACTTTCATGTATGGCTTGGCCAATCTCTGCTGTATAGTGACAACAACAACAGTAGTAGAGGTAGACTAATTTGAGTAAGCTCAATGCTTTCATAACTATTCTCAGAAAAGAAGACCTGCACCATGAAGTGGAGCAAAGATAAAGGGACACAAGCTGTCTTTAAAAAAAAAAAAAAAAACCACAAGGGAAAATATAAAGTAAACAAAACAAAGATTATAGTTCCTCATAAACCTGAAAATAACTGAATCCTATCAGCCATGTAGGCTTCCCTCCTCAACCAATGTTTAACTGGAAAGCACGGCACATGCATATATGAGTATTCAAGTGGAGATTGGTACACAGTGGTTCTGAGGAAGAGGCAGAGGCAGAGGCAGATAGACAGGTTAATTTCTGACTTTCACTTCTGCCTGGCCGTACAAAAATGAGTTTCAAGACAGCTCTCAAGGTACAAAGACAAAACCAGTTTCCAAAAGAAATGAAAGGAAAGAAGGAAGGAAGGGAGAGACAGTGGAGGAAATGTAAATATGGAGACAGTGAATACAAAAACAAAAACTAAAAACAAAAACAAACAAACATCAAGACAAAAATTTCACACAATCCCTAAGGCAGAACACCAACTGATTCCTGAGTATTGTTCTGCTACTATAGTTCTCAGGTCTCATGTACTCAAAAATCAATAACAAAATTCCAACTTTTAGCCACAGATGATGAATCAAGCCTCTGTTCTCAAAATCGGAAAGCGGAGATTTGTCAGCTCACCAGGACTACAATCTGAGTTCTAGAAAAGAAATGGTTATAACACAGGAGAAATGCTGAAAAAAAAAAGACAGAAAAGACTTTCAACTACTAAGACATCTACCAGGCCATTTCTGGATATTTTTTTTTTAATTTCATATATTTCGACTTCTGCTGGAAAGGAAGCCATGTCCCTAAATTTATCAGTCTATCTTTCTCTAATTTCCTCTATTAATGTGACTATCAGTACAACAGAATGATTGGCTACCTTATTTGAAAGTTGGCTTGATCCTGTGTAATGCTTTGGTTATGTATCACCAATTGTAAATGCTCTAAACCCAGTGACAGACAGCTTGCCCTTTCCTGATATACTCTGCCTATAAGTTGAAATCCTTGTAAAGTTCTTTTGCACTGGCAGGTGGTACTCAGATTTCACTGATTTTAATCATGTGCATGGCTAAACCACATGCAGAATCTAAAAACTGATAATTCCAGGATCCATGGAGAAAAGTAATTACAGCTTGCATTACACACAGCAAGTGTGCAAGAGAGTGAACTAGAAGCATAACCCTAACACCAGTTGGATTTGGTACTGAGGAGTAGAAGGAGCTGGGGAAGAAGGGAAACTGTGGTGTCAGAACACTTTGTATGAAATCAATCCTGAAGGATCTAAGGAAAGAACTGATTAAAGCATTCCCACCATACCCCCTTCCCCAAAAACAAAATTAAATTAAAAACTGTGGGGTTGTGTCACACATCATTAATCTCAGGCCTTGGGAGGCAGAGCTGAGCTATTTTCTGTGTGCTTGAAGCCAGTCTGGTCTCAAAAGTGAGTTCCAGGACAGTCTACAAAGATGCATAGTATACTTTTTGCCAAACAATGAAAATCAACAGAAAAATGAAGTAAAATAAAAAGACAAGGGAGCAGAACTCTCTGACTCTGAGATTCCATTCTTTATATCCAACCACAATCAGCTAGCAATGGCCCTGTGATGACCCAGGTGAGGATATATAGGGTATTGAGTTTAGGCAAAGTGGGCTCCAGCTGTATGCTTATGAAAAGCCATTATCAATACTTGGTAGACTTTCCAGTGAATGCAGCATCTCTCAGTCCTACCCGAATGGCCAAGGTTCAGGCAAAGAGAAATATAATCCCACAATTCCAAAGCAAGCCATGTCCAAGTTAGACTTTCCATTGATTTACCCTCACGAGGAGGAGAGGGAGAGAGGCAATTAATTTGTAAAAGAAGTGCAGCAGGAGCCACAAGTTTGATGAGGATGTTGATGAATAACAACAACTTTGGTCCACTAAAAACAAGTACAATATATACTAAAATGGTTCATTCATATTCCTCCGTGACAATAACCTTACCCACTGAGACGATGAAAATGGAAAGCTATCATTCAAGAATGTTTGTCTTCCTGACAGACAACAGGCTTTCTGGAAGATCAACTCTCACAGATATCTTGTGGCACTGGTGTTGGAAGGAGGTAAAGGAGCCATGGAGAGTAAGAGAGAGCAAGGGAGTACAATGCTAAAATTCATAAGGCCGGCACAGTTGTTTGAGAGAATCCAGCAATGATGGGCCGACATGCCGAGCTGCCCTGCCTACTTTAGGTTTTCATTTCCATGTCTTTGCCTTGAGTTACCTCAACAAGATACCAAGATGGACACAATCATATGATGTACTTTTCATGCTGTCCTGTTTGTTCTTTGTGTTTCCCAGTGACAAAGTATAAATCCCAAATTTCACTTGAAGAATTGTAGGAAGCCTCTTATATTGGGAAAGCACAGCCTTATATGAAAAGGAAAACACAGCCCAGGTTTAGATTCCTATGGAGAGTGAAGGGAAAGAAAAAAGAAAACAAGAGAGAAAGAAATGTGAGTTTACAGACAAAGGAAAAGGGGAAAAAGGAGAACACACTTATGTTCTGTTCCTGACATTACGCCGTCAATCCCATCAACACTAGGGAGGCAAACATAAATTGATCTGTTTGAATTCCAAGCCTGCTTTATTACAGAGAGTGTTCAAAAGGACATTCTCCTACGAAAAGACCCAAATGTTTGTCTCAAAAATAATCAGAAAATAATAATAATGATGATAATAGTAATAATAAGTAGAAATGAAATAGCTTCTGGATTGATTTTATGCATGAGTATTCTGTCTGCCCTTTCACCAGAAGAGGGCACTGGCATGCCACCAAGTGACCCTCTGCAATTTATAGACAGTCTATGCTCTGGGCCCTATTCTTTAATATGTGTGTTTGTGTTTGTGAATGTGTGAGTGTGTGTTTGTGTGTGTGTGTGTGTGTGTGTGTGTGCGTGGATGTGTCTGTGTGTGTGTAAATTGGTAGAAGACTAGGCATTTAAAGGGGATACAGCAGGAGACAACGGGATGGGGTGTGGAGGCAGGAATGCCTACAAAGCCTGTTGGGTTGTGGGACTGGCAATACAAGCTCCATGCCAACCAGGTCTCTGATTTTACTTATGAAATAAAGAAAGGTGGAAAAGAAAGACTCACTTTGGAATCAGAACTGTTTTCTTCACATAGTGACCCAAGTTCAAACAAGCAGCACTACTTTGTTTGTTCTGTGTAAGCATACACCTCTTGAATAGTTCGGCTTTGCAGCAATCCGTGAGTGTTTGCATCAGATCCCCAGGCCAAGTTCCCTTCGATCTTCTTCATTTATTTTGATTTACACCCCAGCCTTGAAGGCCAGGTTAATTATTTTTAACTCTAGATATTTTTGATTGGGGTAGGGAGGGTCTGAGGATCTGGATTTCCAGGAGTGCGTAGACATAAAGTCAAAGGGGTAAGTAATTGAAAAATTAAATTGCTAGATAGCAAGACTTGAAAGGCGAAATTACTGGGCAGTGGCCATCAGAATTTTATCAACAGCATTCCAGGAAGCTGTTTGGGTTTGAGTTCAAAGGAGCCTCAGGTCAGTAAAAGCTGCATAGTGAAGCCTCATGATGTAGGAGCAAAGAAAATTAGAAGAAGAAGAAGTAAAAGAGAAGAAGATGACGAAAGATAGAAGAACAAAAGAAGTAGAAGGGGTAGAAGAAGGAGGAAAATAAGAATTTGATGTGGTAGAAGAAAGAAAGCAAGAAAGCAGAAGAAAACCCAGTATGGAGCAGGAAATATCCCCACATGCCTGTAATGCTAACCACTCTGGTGGGAGTGGCAGGAGGATCTATGAGTTCATGGCCAGCCTGGTCTACAGACTGAGTCCTGGGAGAGCTGAAAGCAACACAGAAAAATCATGTCTTGAAAAAAATTGAAAACTATCTTTTTGCACTAAATCTAACTACAAATCTGAACATATTCATGCTCAAACTGGAGTAGGCCCCGTTGCGCAGGGAGGCAGATGATATGCCGCACACACACACACACACACACACACACACACACACACACACACACACACTCAATGATAAAGCCAAAAATAAACAAATGAAAATAGTTGAGTGAAAATCTAGAGGAGTGACAAGAGGACTAACAGGATTTCAATGGATTTTAAAATTCACAATGTATCCATAATTACAAGTACAAGAGAATTAGGGCCAAGCTTTGTTAGGCCCTAAAGAAGCAAGGTCCCCTTTGCCTCTTTGACAGGGCTGGACTTCTCATGTATGGCTTGGCCAATCTCTCTGCTGTATAGTGACAACAACAACAGTAGTAGACGTAAACTAATTTGAGTAAAGCTCAATGCTTTCATAACTGTTCTCGAAAGAAGACCTTGCACCATGAAGTGGAGCAAAGATAAAAAGGGACACAAGATGTCTTTAAAAAAAAGAAAAAAAAAAACCACAAGGGAAAATATAAAGTAAACAAAACAAAGATTATAGTTCCTCATAAACCTGAAAATAACTGAATTCCTATCAGCCATGTAGGCTTTCCCTCCTCAACCAATGTTTAACTGGAAAGCACGGCACATGCATATATGATATTCAGAGGGGAGATTGGTACACAGTAGGTTCTGAGGAAGAGGCAGAGGCAGAGGCAGATAGACAGGTTGATTTCTGACTTTCAGCTTCTGCCTGGCCTACAAAATGAGTTTCAAGACAGCTCTCAAGGTACAAAAGACAAAACCACAGTTTCCAAAAGAAATGAAAGGAAGAAGGAAGGAAGGGAGAGACAGTGGAGGGAAATGTAAATATGGAGACAAAGTTAATACAAAAAACAAACTAAAAAACAAAAACAAACAAACATCAAGACAAAAATTTCACACAATCCCTAAGGCAGAACACCAACTGATTCCTGAGTATTGTTCTACTACTATAGTTCTCAGGTCTCATGTACTCAAAAAATCAATAACAAAAATTCCAACTTTTAGCCACAGATGATGAATCAAGCCTCTGTTCTCAAAAATCGGAAAGCGGAGATTTGTCAGCTCACCAGGACTGCAATCTGAGTTCTAGAAAAGAAATGGCTATACACAGAGAAATGCTGAAAAAAAAAAAAAGACAGAAAGACTTTTCAACTATTAAGACATCTACCAGGCCATTTCTGATTATTTTTTTTAATTTCATATATTTGACTTCTGCTGGAAAGGAAGCCATGTCCCTAAATTTATCAGTCTATCTTTCTCTAATTTCCTCTATTAATGTGACTATCAGTACAACAGAATGATTGGCTACCTTATTTGAAAGTTGGCTTGATCCTGTGTAATGCTTTAGTTATGTAGCCACCAATTGTAAATGCTCTAAACCCAGTGACAGACAGCTTGCCCTTTTCCTGACATACTCTGCCTATAAGTTGAAATCCTCGTAAAAGTTCTTTTGCACTGGCAGGTGGTACTCAGATTTCACTGATTTTAATCATGTGCATGGCTAAACCACATGCAGAATCTAAAACACAGATAATTCCAGGATCCATGGAGAAAAGTAATTACAGCTCTTGCATTAACACAGCAATGTATGTGAAAGAGAGTGAACTAGAAGCATAACCCTAACACCAGTTGGATTTGGCTGAGGAGAAGGAGCTGTGGGAAGAAGGGAAACTGTGGTCAGAACACTTTGTATGAAATCAATCCTGAAGGATCTAAAGAAAAGGAACTGATTAAGCATTTCCCACCATACTCCCTCCCCAAAAACAAAATTAAATTAAAAACTGTGGGGTTGTGTCACACATCATTAATCTCAGGCCTTGGGAGGCAGAGCTGAGCTATTTTCTGTGTGCTTGAAGCCAGTCTGGTCTCAAAAGTGAGTTCCAGGACAGTCTACACAAAGATGCATAGTATACATTTTGCCAAACAATGAAAATCAACAGAAAAATGAAGTAAAATAAAAAGACAAGGGAGCAGAACTCTCTGACTCTAAGTGATTCCTTTCTTTTATATCCAACCACACAATCAGCTAGCAATGGCCCTGGTGATGACCCAGGTGAGGATATATAGGGTATTGTGAGTTTAGGCAAAGTGGGCTCCAGCTTGTATGCTTATGAAAAGCCATTATCAATACTTGCGGTAGACTTTCCCAGTGAATGCAGCATCTCTCAGTCCTCCCCGAATGGCCCAGGTTCAGCAAAGAGGAATATAATCCCACAATTCCAAAGCAAGCCATATCCAGAAGTTAAGACTTTCCATTGATTTACCCTCACGAGAGGAGAGGGAGAGGCAATTAATTTGTAAAAGGAAGGCAGCAGGAGCCACAAGTTTGATGAGGATGTTGATGAATAACAACAAATTTGGTCCACTAAAAACAAGTACAATATATACTAAAATGGTTCATTCATATTCCTCAGCGACAATACCTTACCCAGCTGAGATCTATGGAAAATGGAAAGCTATCATTCAAGAATGTTTGTCTTCCTGACAGACAACAGGCTTTTCTGGAAGATCAACTCTCTGGGAGTATCTTGTGGCACGTGTTGAAGGGAGGTAAAGGAGCCATGGAGAGTAAGAGAGAGCAAGGGAGTACAAAAGCTAAAATTCATAAGGCCAGCACAGTTGTTTGAGAGAATCCAGCAATGATGGGCCACATGCCGGGGCTGCCCTGCCTACTTTGGTTTTCATTTCCATGTCTTTGCTTGAGTTACCTCAACAAGATACCAAGATGGACACAATCATATGATGTACTTTTCTAAGGTCCCTGTTTGTTCTTTGTGTTTCTCCAGTGACAAAGTAAAATCAAATTTCACTTGAAGAATTGTAGGAAGCTCTTATAGCTGGGAAAGCACAGCCTTATATGAAAAGGAGAAAACACCGCCCAGGTTTAGATTCCTATGGAGAGTGAAGGGAAAGAAAAAGAAAACAAGAGAGAAGAAATGTGAGTTTACAGACAAAGGAAAGGGGAAAAAAGGAGAACACACTTATGTTCTCTTCCTGACATTGGTAGTCAATCCCATCAACACTAGGGGGAGGCAAACATAAATTGATCTGTTTGAATTCCAAGCCTAGCTTATTACAGAGAGTGTTCCAAGGACATTCTCCTACGAAAAGACTAAATGTTTGTCTCAAAAATAATCAGAATAATAATAATGATGATAATAGTAATAATAAGTAGAAATCAAATGCTTCTGGGATTGATTTTATGCAATGAGTATTCTGTCTGCCCTTCTTTCACCAAAGAGGGCACTATGCATGCTACCAATGACCTCTGCAATTTATAGACAGTCTATGCTCCTGGGCCCTTGTCTTTGTTTGTGTGTGTGTTGTGAATGTGTGAGGTGGGTGTGTGTGTGTGTGTGTGTGTGTGTGTGCAAAAGGGTATGTGTCTGTGTGTGTGTAAATTGGTAGAAGACTGGGCATTTGTGATACAGCGGAGACAACGGGTGGGATGGGGTGTGGAGGCAGAATGCCTACAAAGCCTGTTTGCTTTGTGGGACTGGCAATACAAGCTCCATGCCAACCAGGTCTCTGATTTTACTTATGGAAATAAAGAAAGGTGGAAAAAAAAAAAAAAGAAAGACTCACTTTGGAATCAGAATCTGTGTTTCTTCACATAGTAACCCAAGTTCAAACAAGCAGCACTACTTGTTTGTTCTGTGTAAGCATACACCTCTTGAATAGTTCGGCTTTGCAGCAATCCGTGAAGTTTCATCTGATCCCCAGGCCAGTTCCCTCGATCTTCTTCAATTTATTTTGATTTACACCTGTATGAAGGCCAGGTTAATTATTTTAACTCTAGTTATTTTTTTTGATTGTGTAGGGAGGTCTGAGGATCTGGATTTCCCAGGAGTGCGTAGGACATAAAATCAAAGGGGTAAGCAATTGAAAAATCTAAATTGCTAGATAGCAAGACTTGAAAGGCGAAATTACTGGGCAGTGGCCATGAGATTGGATCAACAGCATTCAGGAAGCTGTTTAGGTTGGAGTTCAAAGGAGCCTCAGGTCAGTAAAAGCTGCAAGAGAAGCCTCAAGATGAAAGAGCAAAAGAAAATTAGAAGAAGAAGAAGTAAAAGAGAAGAAGATGACGAGAAAGATAAAGAACAAAGAAGAAGTAGAAGGGGTAGAAGAAGGAGGAAAATAAGAAGTTGATGTGGTAGAAGAAAGAAAGCAAGGAAGAAAGAAAGAAGAAAACCCAGTAAGGAGCAGGAAATATCCCCACATGCCTGTAATGTAACCACTCTGGTGGCAGGAGGATCTATGAGTTCATGGCCAGCCTGGTCTACAGACTGAGTCCTGGGAGAGTCAAAGCAACACAGAAAAATCATGTCTTGAAAAATTGAAAACTATCTTTTTGCACTAAATCTAACTCACAAATCTGAACATATTCATGCTCAAACTGAGTAGGCCCGTTGGCAGGGAGGCAGATGATATGCGCGCACACACACACACACACACACACACATACACACACACACACACACACACACACACACACTCAATGATAAAGCCAAAAATAAACAAATGAAAATAGTTGAGTGAAAATCTAGAGAGTGACAAGAGGACTAACAGGATTTCAATGATTTTAAAATTCACAATGTATCCATAATTACAAGTACAAGAGAATTAGGGCCAAGCTTTGTTAGGCCCTGAAGGTTAGGAAAGGTCCCCTTTGTCTCTTTGACAGGGCTGGATTACAGTATGGCTTGGGCTCTGCTGTATAGTGAAACAACAACAGATAACAACAAATTTGAGTAAGCTCAATGCTTTCATAACTATTCTCAGAAAGAAGACCTGCACCATGAAGTGGAGCAAAGATAAAGGGACACAAGCTATCTTTAAAAAAAAAGAAAAAAAAAACCACAGGAAAAATATAAAGTAAAACAAAACAAAGATTATAGTTCCTCATAAACCTGAAAATAACTGAATTCCTATCAGCCATGTAGGCTTCTCCCTCCTCAACCAATGTTTAACTGGGAAAGTTCACGTGCACATGCATATAAATATTCAAGTGGGAGATTGATACACAGTGGTTCTGAGGAAGAGGCAGAGGCAGAGGCAGATAGACAGGTTGATTTCTGACTTTCACTTCTGCCTGGCCTACAAAATGAGTTTCAAGACAGCTCTCAAGGTACAAAGAGAAACCAGTTTCCAAAAAGAAATGAAAGGAAGAAGGAAGGAAGGGAGAGACAGTGGAGGAAATGTAAATATGGAGACAGTTAATACAAAAAACAAACTAAAAAACAAAAAAACAAACAAACATCAAGACAAAAAAACTCACACAATCCCTAAGGCAGAACACCAACTGATTCCTGAGCATTGTTCTGCTACTATAGTTCTCAGGTCTCATGTACTCAAAAATCAATACGAAAAAACCAACTTTTAGCCACAGATGATGAATCAAGCCTCTTGTCTCCAAAAAATCGGAAAGCGGAGATTTGGTCAGCTCACCAGGACTCACAATCTGAGTTCTAGAAAAAAAATGGTTATACAGAGAAATGCTGAAAAAGCAGAAAGACTTTCAACTACTAAGACATCTACCATGCCATTTCTGGTTATTTTTTTTTAATTTCATATATTTGACTTCTGCTGGAAAGGAAGCCATGTCCCTAAATTTATCAGTCTATCTTTCTCTAATTTCCTCTATTAATGTGACTATCAGTAACAACAGAATGATTGGCTACCTTATTTGAAAGTTGGCTTGATCCTGTGTAATGCTTTGGTTATGTATCACCAATTGTAAATACTCTAAACCCAGTGACAGACAGCTTGCCCTTTCCTGACATACTCTGCCTATAAGTTGAAATCTCGTGAAAAGTTCTTTTTGCACTGGCAGGTGGTACTCAGATTTCACTGATTTTGATCATGTGCATGGCTAAACCACATGCAGAATCTAAGACACTGATAATTCCAGGATCCATGGAGAAAAGTAATTACAGCTCTTGCATTAACACAGCAATGTGTGAAAGAGAGTGAACTAGAAGCATAACCCTTCTAACACCAGTTGGATTTGGCTGGAGGAGAAGGAGCTGTGGGAAGAAGGAAACTGTGGTCAGAACACTTTGTGTGAAATCAATCCTGAAGGATCTAAGGAAAGAACTGATTAAGCATTCCCACCATACCCCCTCCCCCAAAAACAAAATTAAATTAAAAACTGTGGGGTTGTGTCACACATCATTAGTCTCAGGCCTTGGGAGGCAGAGCTTGATTTATTTTCTGTGTGCTTGAAGCCAGTCTGGTCTCAAAAAGTGAGTTCCAGGACAGTCTACAAAGATGCGTAGTATACTTTTTGCCAAACAATGAAAAAAATCAACAGAAAAATGAAGTAAAAATAAAAAGACAAGGGAGCAGAACTCTCTGACTCTAAGTGATTCCTTTTCTTTATATCCAACCACAATCAGCTAGCAATGGCCCTGTGATGACCCAGGTGAGGTATATATAGGGTATTGAGTTTAGGCAAAGTGGGCTCCAGCTGTATGCTTATGAAAAGCCATTATCAATACTTGGTAGACTTTCCAGTGAATTCAGCATCTCTCAGTCCTACCAGGAATGGCCCAGGTTCAGCAAAGAGAAATATAATCCCCACAATTCCAAAGCAAGCCATGTCCAAGTTAGACTTTCCATTGATTTACCCTCACGAGAGGAGAGGGAGAGAGGTAAATTAATTTGTAAAAAGGAAGGCGCAGGAGCCACAAGTTTGATGGAGATGTTGATGAATAACAACAACTTTGGTCCACTAAAAACAAGTACAATATATACTAAAATGGTTCATTCATATTCCTCAGCGACAATACCTTACCCACTGAGACGATGTAAAATGGAAAGCTATCATTCCAAGAATGTTTGTCTTCCTGACAGACAACGGAAGCTCGGAAGATCAACTCTCACAGATATCTTGTGGCACGAGTTTGGAAGGAGGTAAAGGAGCTTCATAGTGAGTAAGAGAGAGCAAGGAGTATGAATGCTAAAATTCATAAGGCCAGCAGAGTTGTTTGGAGAGAATCCAGCAATGATGGGCCACATGCCGGCTGCCCCTAGCCTACTTTTGCTTTTCATTTCCATGTCTTTGCTTGAGTTACCTCAACAAGATACCAGATGGACACAATCATATGATGTACTTTTCAAGGTCCTGTTTGTTCTTTGTGGGGTGTTTCCCAGTGACAAAGTAAAATCAAATTTCACTTGAAGAATTGTGGGAAGCTCTTATATTGGGAGAGCTCATACCTTATATGAAAAGGAAAACACCGCCCAGGTTTAGATTCCTGTGGAGAGTGAAGGGAAAAAGAAAAGAAAACAAGAGAGAAGAAATGAGTTTACAGACAAAGGAAAAGGGAAAAAGGAGAACACACTATGTTCTGTTCCTGACATTGGCCGTCAATCCCATCAACACTAGGGAGGCAAACATAAATTGATCTGTTTGAGTTCCAAGCCTGCTTTATTACAGAGAGTGTCTGCTGACATTCTCCCTACGAAAAGACCAAATGTTTGTCTCCAAAAATAATCAGAATAATAATAACATGATAATAGTAATAATAAGTAGAAATGAATGTCTCTGGATTGATTTGGGCATGAGTATTCTTGTCTGCCCTTTCACTCAGAAGAGGGCACTACATGCCACCAAGTGACCTCTGCAATTTATAGACAGTCTATGCTCCTGGGCCCTATTCTTTAATATGTGTGTCAGTTTGTGAATGTGTGAGGGTGTGTGTTTGTGTGTGTGTGTGTGTGTGTGTGTGTGGATGTGCTCTGTGTGTGTGTAAATTGGTAGAAGACTGGGCATTTGTATGGGATACAGCAGGAGACAACGGGATGGGGGTGTGGAGGCAGAATGCCTACAAAGCCTGTTTGCTTGTGGGACTGGCAATACAAGCTCCATGCCAACCAGGTCTCTGATTTTACTTATGAAATAAAAGATAGTAAAAAAGAAAGACTCACTCTGAAATCAGAATCTGTGTTTCTTCACATATTGACCCAAGTTCAAACACCAGCACTACTTGTTTGTTCTGTGTAAGCATACACCTCTCGAATAGTTCGGCTTTGCAGCAATCCGTGAAGTTTCATGTCATCCCCAGGCCAAGTTCCCTTCGATCTTCTTCATTTATTTTTGATTTACATCTGTATGAAGGCCAGGTTAACTATTTTAACTCTAGTTATTTTTGATTGTGTAGGGAGGTCTGAGGATCTGGATTTCCAGAGTGCGAGACATAAAGTCAAAGGTAAGTAATTGAAAAATTAAATTGCTAGATAGCAAGACTTGAAAGGCGAAATTACTGGGCAGTGGCCATGAGAATTTTATCAACAGCATTCAGAAGCTGTTTGGGTTTGAGTTCAAAGGAGCCCTCAGGTCAGTAAAAGCTGCATATTGAAGCCTCACATGGAAAGAGCAAAGAAAATTAGAAGAAGAAGAAGTAAAAGAGAAGAAGATGACGCAAAGATAAAGAACAAAAAGAAGTACAAGGGTAGAAGAAGGAGGAAATAAGAAGTTGATGTGGTAGAAGAAAGAAAGAAAGGAAGAAAGAAGAA
Organism: Phodopus roborovskii; assembly: GCF_943737965.1. NCBI lineage: Eukaryota > Metazoa > Chordata > Mammalia > Rodentia > Cricetidae > Phodopus > Phodopus roborovskii. Next base: position 58,909 of record NW_026126995.1, read on the forward strand.
AAACCCAGTAAGGGAGCAGGAAATATCCCCACATGCCTGTAATGTAACCACTCTGGCAGGAGTGGCAAAGGAGGATCTATGAGTTCATGGCCAGCCTGGTCTACAGACTGAGTCCGAGAGTCAAAGCAACAGAAAAAAATCATGTCTTGAAAAATTGAAAACTATCTTTTTGCACTAAATCTAACTACAAATCTGAACATATTCATGCTCAAACTGAGAGGCTCAAGCAGGGAGGCAGATGATCACACGCACACACACACACACACACACACACACACACACACACACACACACACTCAATGATAAAGCCAAAAATAAACAAATGAAAATAGTTGAGTGAAAATCTAGAGAAGCGACAAGAGGACTAACAGATTTCAATGATTTAAAATTCACAATGTATCAATAATTACAAAGTAATAAGAGAATTAGGCCAACGCTTTGTTAGGGCTCCTAAAGCAAGAAAGGTCCCTTGTTCTTTGACAGGGCTGGACTTTCATGTATGGCTTGGCCAATCTCTGCTGTATAGTGACAACAACAACAGTAGTAGACGTAAACTAATTTGAGTAAGCTCAATGCTTTACAACTGTTCTCAGAAAGAAGACCTGCACCATGAAGTGGAGCAAAGATAAGTGGACACAAGCTGTCTTTAAAAAAAAAAAGAAAAAAAAAACCACAAGGGAAAATATAAAGTAAACAAAACAAAGATTATTATAGTTCCTCATAAACCTGAAAATAACTGAATTCCTATCAGCCATGACGCTTTCCCTCCTCAACCAATGTTTAACTTGAAAGCACGGCACATGCATATATGAGTATTCAAGGGGAGATTGTTACACAGTGGTTCTGAGGAATAGAGGCAGAGGCAGATAGACAGGTTGATTTCAACTCTCACTTCTGCCTGGCCTACAAAATGAGTTTCAAGACAGCTCTCAAGGTACAAAGACAAAAACCAGTTTCAAAAGAAATGAAAGGAAGAAGGAAGGAAGGGGAGAGACAGTGGAGGAAATGTAAATATGGAGACAGTTAATACAAAAACAAACTAAAAAACAAAAACAAACAAACATCAAGACAAAAATTTCACACAGTCCCTAAGGCAGAACACCAACTGATTCCTGAGTATTGTTCTGCTACTATAGTTCTCAGGTCTCATGTACTCAAAAATCAATAACAAAATTCCAACTTTTAGCCACAGATGATGAATCAAGCCTCTGTTCTCAAAAATCGGAAAGGAGATTTGTCAGCTCACCAGGACTACAATCTGAGTTCTAGAAAAGAAATGGTTATACAGAGAAATGCTGAAAAAAAAAAAGACAGAAAGACTTTCAACTACTAAGACATCTACCAGGCCATTTTTTTTAATTTCATATATTTGACTTCTGCTGGAAAGGAAGCCATGTCCCTAAATTTATCAGTCTATCTTTCTCTAATTTCCTCTATTAATGTGACTATCAGTACAACAGAATGATTGGCTACCTTATTTGAAAGTTGGCTTGATCCTGTGTAATGCTTTGGTTATGTATCACCAATTGTAAATGCTCTAAACCCAGTGACAGACAGCTTGCCCTTTCCTGACATACTCTGCCTATAAGTTGAAATCCTCGTAAAAGTTCTTTTGCACTGGCAGGTGGTACTCAGATTTCACTGATTTTAATCATGTGCATGGCTAAACCACATGCAGAATCTAAAAACTGATAATTCCAGGATCCATGGAGAAAAGTAATTACAGCTCTTGCATTAACACAGCAATGTGTGAAAGAGAGTGAACTAGAAGCATAACCCTAACACCAGTTGGATTTGGCTGAGGAGAAGGAGCTGTGGGAAGAAGGGAAACTGTGGTCAGAACACTTTGTATGAAATCAATCCTGAAGGATCTAAAGAAAGAACTGATTAAGCATTCCCACCATACCCCCTTCCCGAAAAACAAAATTAAATTAAAAACTGTGGGGTTGTGTCACACATCATTAATCTCAGGCCTTGGGAGGCAGAGCTGAGCTATTTTCTGTGTGCTTGAAGCCAGTCTGGTCTCAAAAGTGAGTTCCAGGACAGTCTACAAAGATGCATAGTATACTTTTGCCAAACAATGAAAATCAACAGAAAAATGAAGTAAAATAAAAAGACAAGGGAGCAGAACTCTCTGACTCTAAGTGATTCCTTTCTTTATATCCAACCACAATCAGCTAGCAATGGCCCTGTGATGACCCAGGTGAGGATATATAGGGTATTGAGTTTAGGCAAAGTGGGCTCCAGCTGTATGCTTATGAAAAGCCATTATCAATACTTGGTAGACTTTCCAGTGAATGCAGCATCTCTCAGTCCTACCTGAATGGCCCAGGTTCAGCAAAGAGAAATATAATCCCACAATTCCAAAGCAAGCCATATCCAAGTTAGACTTTCCATTGATTTACCCTCACGAGAGGAGAGGGAGAGAGGCAATTAATTTGTAAAAGGAAGGCAGCAGGAGCCACAAGTTTGATGAGGATGTTGATGAATAACAACAACTTTGGTCCCCTAAAAACAAGTACAATATATACTAAAATGGTTCATTCATATTCCTCAGCGACAATACCTTACCCACTGAGATGATGTAAAATGGAAAGCTATCATTCAAGAATGTTTGTCTTCCTGACAGACAACACGCTTTCTGGAAGATCAACTCTCACAGATATCTTGTGGCACGTGTTGGAAGGAGGTAAAGGAGCCATGGAGAGTAAGAGAGAGCAAGGGAGTACAATGCTAAAATTCATAAGGCCAGCACAGTTGTTTGAGAGAATCCAGCAATGATGGGCCACATGCCGGCTGCCCTGCCTACTTTGGTTTTCATTTCCATGTCTTTGCTTGAGTTACCTCAACAAGATACCAAGATGGACACAATCATATGATGTACTTTTCAAGGTCCTGTTTGTTCTTTGTGTTTCCCAGTGACAAAGTAAAATCAAATTTCACTTGAAGAATTGTAGGAAGCTCTTATATTGGGAAAGCACAGCCTTATATGAAAAGGAAAACACCGCCCAGGTTTAGATTCCTATGGAGAGTGAAGGGAAAGAAAAAGAAAACAAGAGAGAAGAAATGTGAGTTTACAGACAAAGGAAAAGGGAAAAAAGGAGAACACACTATGTTCTGTTCCTGACATTGGCCGTCAATCCCATCAACACTAGGGAGGCAAACATAAATTGATCTGTTTGAATTCCAAGCCTGCTTTATTACAGAGAGTGTTCAAGGACATTCTCCTACGAAAAGACTAAATGTTTGTCTCAAAAATAATCAGAATAATAATAATGATGATAATAGTAATAATAAGTAGAAATGAAATGCTTCTGGATTGATTTTATGCATGAGTATTCTGTCTGCCCTTTCACCAGAAGAGGGCACTACATGCCACCAAGTGACCTCTGCAATTTATAGACAGTCTATGCTCCTGGGCCCTATTCTTTAATATGTGTGTGTGTTTGTGAATGTGTGTGTGTGTGTGTTGTGTGTGTGTGTGTGTGTGTGTGTGTGTGTGCATGTGTCTGTGTGTGTGTAAATTGGTAGAAGACTGGGCATTTGTATGATACAGCAGGAGACAACGGGATGGGGTGTGGAGGCAGAATGCCTACAAAGCCTGTTTGCTTGTGGGACTGGCAATACAAGCTCCATGCCAACCAGGTCTCTGATTTTACTTATGAAATAAAGAAAGGTGGAAAAGAAAGACTCACTTTGGAATCAGAATCTGTGTTTCTTCACATACTAACCCAAGTTCAAACAAGCAGCACTACTTGTTTGTTCTGTGTAAGCATACACCTCTAGAATAGTTCAGCTTTGCAGCAATCCGTGAAGTTTCATCTGATCCCCAGGCCAAGTTCCCTTCGATCTTCTTCATTTATTTTTGATTTACACCTGTATGAAGGCCAGGTTAATTATTTTAACTCTAGTTATTTTTGATTGTGTAGGGAGGTCTGAGGATCTGGATTTCCAGGAGTGCGTAGACATAAAGTCAAAGGGGTAAGTAATTGAAAAATTAAATTGCTAGATAGCAAGACTTGAAAGGCGAAATTACTGGGCAGTGGCCATGAGAATTTTATCAACAGCATTCAGGAAGCTGTTTGGGTTTGAGTTCAAGGAGCCTCAGGTCAGTAAAAGCTGCATAGTGAAGCCTCATGATGAAAGAGCAAAAGAAAATTAGAAGAAGAAGAAGTAAAAGAGAAGAAGATGACGAGAAAGATAAAGAACAAAAAGAAGTAGAAGGGGTAGAAGAAGAAGGAAAATAAGAAGTTGATGTGGTAGAAGAAAGAAAGCAAGGAAGAAAGAAGAAAACCCAGTATGGAGCAGGAAATATCCCCACATGCCTGTAATGTAACCACTCTGGTGGCAGGAGGATCTATGAGTTCATGGCCAGCCTGGTCTACAGACTGAGTCCTGGGAGAGTCAAAGCAACACAGAAAAATCATGTCTTGAAAAATTGAAAACTATCTTTTTGCACTAAATCTAACTACAAATCTGAACATATTCATGCTCAAACTGAGTAGGCCCGTTGGCAGGGAGGCAGATGATATGCACACACACACACACACACACACACACACACACACACACACACACACACTCAATGATAAAGCCAAAAATAAACAAATGAAAATAGTTCAGTGAAAATCTAGAGAGTGACAAGAGGACTAACAGGATTTCAATGATTTTAAAATTCACAATGTATCCATAATTACAAGTACAAGAGAATTAGGGCCAAGCTTTGTTAGGCCCTAAAGCAAGAAAGGTCCCCTTTGCTCTTTGACAGGGCTTTTCATGTATGGCTTGGCCAATCTCTGCTGTATAGTGAGAACAACAACAGTAGTAGACGTAAACTAATTTGAGTAAGCTCAATGCTTTCATAACTGTTCTCAGAAAGAAGACCTGCACCATGAAGTGGAGCAAAGATAAAGGGACACAAGCTGTCTTTAAAAAAAAAAAAAAAAACCACAAGGGAAAATATAAAGTAAACAAAACAAAGTTTATAGTTCCTCATAAACCTGAAAATAACTGAATTCCTATCAGCCATGTAGGCTTTCCCTCCTCAACCAATGTTTAACTGGAAAGCACGGCACATGCATATATGAGTATTCAAGTGGAGATTGGTACACAGTGGTTCTGAGGAAGAGGCAGAGGCAGAGGCAGATAGACAGGTTGATTTCTGACTTTCACTTCTGCCTGGCCTACAAAATGAGTTTCAAGACAGCTCTCAAGGTACAAAGACAAAACCAGTTTCCAAAAGAAATGAAAGGAAGAAGGAAGGAAGGGAGAGACAGTGGAGGAAATGTAAATATGGAGACAGTTAATACAAAAACAAACTAAAAAACAAAAACAAACAAACATCAAGACAAAAATTTCACACAGTCCCTAAGGCAGAACACCAACTGATTCCTGAGTATTGTTCTGCTACTATAGTTCTCAGGTCTCATGTACTCAAAAATCAATAACAAAATTCCAACTTTTAGCCACAGATGATGAATCAAGCCTCTGTTCTCAAAAATCGGAAAGCGGAGATTTGTCAGCTCACCAGGACTACAATCTGAGTTCTAGAAAAGAAATGGTTATACAGAGAAATGCTGAAAAAAAAAAAAAGACAGAAAGACTTTCAACTACTAAGACATCTACCAGGCCATTTTTTTTTTTTTAATTTCATATATTTGACTTCTGCTGGAAAGGAAGCCATGTCCCTAAATTTATCAGTCTATCTTTCTCTAATTTCCTCTATTAATGTGACTATCAGTACAACAGAATGATTGGCTACCTTATTTGAAAGTTGGCTTGATCCTGTGTAATGCTTTGGTTATGTATCACCAATTGTAAATGCTCTAAACCCAGTGACAGACAGCTTGCCCTTTCCTGACATACTCTGCCTATAAGTTGAAATCCTCGTAAAAGTTCTTTTGCACTGGCAGGTGGTACTCAGATTTCACTGATTTTAATCATGTGCATGGCTAAACCACATGCAGAATCTAAAAACTGATAATTCCAGGATCCATGGAGAAAAGTAATTACAGCTCTTGCATTAACACAGCAATGTGTGAAAGAGAGTGAACTAGAAGCATAACCCTAACACCAGTTGGATTTGGCTGAGGAGAAGGAGCTGTGGGAAGAAGGGAAACTGTGGTCAGAACACTTTGTATGAAATCAATCCTGAAGGATCTAAAGAAAGAACTGATTAAGCATTCCCACCATACCCCTTCCCCAAAAACAAAATTAAATTAAAAACTGTGGGGTTGTGTCACACATCATTAATCTCAGGCCTTGGGAGGCAGAGCTGAGCTATTTTCTGTGTGCTTGAAGCCAGTCTGGTCTCAAAAGTGAGTTCCAGGACAGTCTACAAAGATGCATAGTATACATTTTGCCAAACAATGAAAATCAACAGAAAAATGAAGTAAAATAAAAAGACAAGGGAGCAGAACTCTCTGACTCTAAGTGATTCCTTTCTTTATATCCAACCACAATCAGCTAGCAATGGCCCTGTGATGACCCAGGTGAGGATATATAGGGTATTGAGTTTAGGCAAAGTGGGCTCCAGCTGTATGCTTATGAAAAGCCATTATCAATACTTGGTAGACTTTCCAGTGAATGCAGCATCTCTCAGTCCTACCTGAATGGCCCAGGTTCAGCAAAGAGGAATATAATCCCACAATTCCAAAGCAAGCCATATCCAAGTTAGACTTTCCATTGATTTACCCTCACGAGAGGAGAGAGAGAGGCAATTAATTTGTAAAAGGAAGGCAGCAGGAGCCACAAGTTTGATGAGGATGTTGATGAATAACAACAACTTTGGTCCCCTAAAAACAAGTACAATATATACTAAAATGGTTCATTCATATTCCTCAGCGACAATACCTTACCCACTGAGATGATGTAACTTGGATAGCTATCATTCAAGAATGTTTGTCTTCCTGACAGACAACACGCTTTCTGGAAGATCAACTCTCACAGATATCTTGTGGCACGTGTTGGAAGGAGGTAAAGGAGCCATGGAGAGTAAGAGAGAGCAAGGGAGTACAATGCTAAAATTCATAAGGCCAGCACAGTTGTTTGAGAGAATCCAGCAATGATGGGCCACATGCCGGCTGCCCTGCCTACTTTGGTTTTCATTTCCATGTCTTTGCTTGAGTTACCTCAACAAGATACCAAGATGGACACAATCATATGATGTACTTTTCAAGGTCCTGTTTGTTCTTTGTGTTTCCCAGTGACAAAGTAAAATCAAATTTCACTTGAAGAATTGTAGGAAGCTCTTATATTGGGAAAGCACAGCCTTATATGAAAAGGAAAACACCGCCAGGTTTAGATTCCTATGGAGAGTGAAGGGAAAGAAAAAGAAAACAAGAGAGAAGAAATGTGAGTTTACAGACAAAGGAAAAGGGAAAAAAGGAGAACACACTATGTTCTGTTCCTGACATTGGCCGTCAATCCCATCAACACTAGGGAGGCAAACATAAATTGATCTGTTTGAATTCCAAGCCTGCTTTATTACAGAGAGTGTTCAAGGACATTCTCCTACGAAAAGACTAAATGTTTGTCTCAAAAATAATCAGAATAATAATAATGATGATAATAGTAATAATAAGTAGAAATGAAATGCTTCTGGATTGATTTTATGCATGAGTATTCTGTCTGCCCTTTCACCAGAAGAGGGCACTACATGCCACCAAGTGACCTCTGCAATTTATAGACAGTCTATGCTCCTGGGCCCTATTCTTTAATATGTGTGTGTTTGTGAATGTGAGAGTGTGTGTGTGTGTGTGTGTGTGTGTGTGTGTGTGTGTGCGTGCATGTGTCTGTGTGTGTGTAAATTGGTAGAAGACTGGGCATTTGTATGATACAGCAGGAGACAACGGGATGGGGTGTGGAGGCAGAATGCCTACAAAGCCTGTTTGCTTGTGGGACTGGCAATACAAGCTCCATGCCAACCAGGTCTCTGATTTTACTTATGAAATAAAGAAAGGTGGAAAAGAAAGACTCACTTTGGAATCAGAATCTGTGTTTCTTCACATACTAACCCAAGTTCAAACAAGCAGCACTACTTGTTTGTTCTGTGTAAGCATACACCTCTTGAATAGTTCGGCTTTGCAGCAATCCGTGAAGTTTCATCTGATCCCCAGGCCAAGTTCCTTCGATCTTCTTCATTTATTTTTGATTTACACCTGTATGAAGGCCAGGTTAATTATTTTAACTCTAGTTATTTTTGATTGTGTAGGGAGGTCTGAGGATCTGGATTTCCAGGAGTGAGACATAAAGTCAAAGGGTAAGTAATTGAAAAATTAAATTGCTAGATAGCAAGACTTGAAAGGCGAAATTACTGGGCAGTGGCCATGAGAATTTTATCAACAGCATTCATGAAGCTAACGGCTTGAGTTCAAAGGAGCCTCAGGTCAGTAAAAGCTGCATAGTGAAGCCTCAAGATGAAAGAGCAAAAGAAAATTAGAAGAAGAAGAAGTAAAAGAGAAGAAGATGACGAGAAAGATAAAGAACAAAAAGAAGTACAAGGGTAGAAGAAGGAGAAAAAATAAGAAGTTGATGTGGTAGAAGAAAGAAAGCAAAGAAGAAAGAAGAAAACCCAGTATGGAGCAGGAAATATCCCCACATGCCTGTAATGTAACCACTCTGGTGGCAGGAGGATCTATGAGTTCATGGCCAGCCTGGTCTACAGACTGAGTCCTGGGAGAGTCAAAGCAACACAGAAAAATCATGTCTTGAAAAATTGAAAACTATCTTTTTGCACTAAATCTAACTACAAATCTGAACATATTCATGCTCAAACTGAGTGAGAGGCCCTGGCAGAGATACACACACACACACACACACACACACACACACACACACACACACACACACTCAATGATAAAGCCAAAAATAAACAAATGAAAATAGTTCAGTGAAAATCTAGAGAGTGACAAGAGGACTAACAGGATTTCAATGATTTTAAAATTCACAATGTATCCATAATTACAAGTACAAGAGAATTAGGGCCAAGCTGTTAGGCCCTAAAGCAAGAAAGGTCCCCTTTGCTCTTTGACAGGGCTGGACTTTCATGTATGGCTTGGCCAATCTCTGCTGTATAGTGACAACAACAACAGTAGTAGACGTAAACTAATTTGAGTAAGCTCAATGCTTTCATATCTGTTCTCAGAAAGAAGACCTGCACCATGAAGTGGAGCAAAGATAAAGGGACACAAGCTGTCTTTAAAAAAAACAAGTGAAAATATAAAGTAAACAAAACAAAGATTATAGTTCCTCATAAACCTGAAAATAACTGAATTCCTATCAGCCATGTAGGCTTTCCCTCCTCAACCAATGTTTAACTGGAAAGCACGGCACATGCATATATGAGTATTCAAGTGGAGATTGGTACACAGTGGTTCTGAGGAAGAGGCAGAGGCAGAGGAGACAGGTTGATTTCTGACTTTCACTTCTGCCTGGCCTACAAAATGAGTTTCAAGACAGCTCTCAAGGTACAAAGACAAAACCAGTTTCCAAGAAGAACATGAAAAAGAAGGAAGGAATGGAGAGACAGTGGAGGAAATGTATATATGGAGACAGTTAATACAAAAACAAACAAAA